>NC_079198.1:140574757-140794757 GCF_029499605.1 Hyla sarda | reverse complement strand
GTATGTGTGTGTACAGTATGTGTGTGTACAGTATGTGTGTGTACAGTGTGAGTGTGTGTGTACAGTGTGTGTGTGTACAGTGTGAGTGTGTGTGTACAGTGTGTGTGTGTACAGTATGTGTGTGTGTACAGTGTGTGTGTGTACAGTATGTGTGTGTGTACAGTATGTGTGTGTGTACAGTATGTGTGTGTACAGTATGTGTGTGTGTACAGTATGTGTGTGTACAGTGTGTGTGTGTGTACAGTGTGTGTGTGTACAGTATGTGTGTGTGTACAGTATGTGTGTGTGTACAGTATGTGTGTGTACAGTATGTGTGTGTGTACAGTATGTGTGTGTACAGTGTGAGTGTGTGTGTACAGTGTGTGTGTGTACAGTATGTGTGTGTGTACAGTGTGTGTGTGTACAGTATGTGTGTGTGTACAGTATGTGTGTGTGTGTATAGTATGTGTGTGTACAGTATGTGTGTGTGTACAGTATGTGTGTGTGTACAGTATGTGTGTGTACAGTATGTGTGTGTACAGTATGTGTGTGTACAGTGTGAGTGTGTGTGTACAGTGTGTGTGTGTACAGTATGTGTGTGTGTACAGTGTGTGTGTGTACAGTATGTGTGTGTGTACAGTATGTGTGTGTGTACAGTATGTGTGTGTACAGTATGTGTGTGTGTACAGTATGTGTGTGTACAGTGTGTGTGTGTACAGTATGTGTGTGTGTACAGTATGTGTGTGTATACAGTATGTGTGTGTGTACAGTATGTGTGTGTGTACAGTATGTGTGTGTACAGTATGTGTGTGTACAGTATGTGTGTGTGTACAGTATGTGTGTGTGTACAGTGTGTGTGTGTACAGTATGTGTGTGTGTACAGTATGTGTGTGTGTACAGTATGTGTGTGTACAGTGTGAGTGTGTGTGTACAGTATGTGTGTGTACAGTATGTGTGTGTGTACAGTATGTGTGTGTACAGTATGTGTGTGTACAGTATGTGTGTGTGTACAGTATGTGTGTGTACAGTGTGTGTGTGTACAGTATGTGTGTGTGTATAGTATGTGTGTGTACAGTATGTGTGTGTACAGTATGTGTGTGTACAGTGTGTGTGTGTACAGTATGTGTGTGTATAGTATGTGTGTGTACAGTATGTGTGTGTACAGTATGTGTGTGTACAGTGTGTGTGTGTACAGTATGTGTGTGTGTACAGTGTGTGTGTGTACAGTATGTGTGTGTGTACAGTATGTGTGTGTGTACAGTATGTGTGTGTACAGTGTGAGTGTGTGTGTACAGTATGTGTGTGTACAGTATGTGTGTGTGTACAGTATGTGTGTGTACAGTATGTGTGTGTACAGTATGTGTGTGTGTACAGTATGTGTGTGTGTACAGTGTGTGTGTGTACAGTATGTGTGTGTGTACAGTATGTGTGTGTGTACAGTGTGTGTGTGTACAGTATGTGTGTGTGTATAGTATGTGTGTGTACAGTATGTGTGTGTACAGTATGTGTGTGTACAGTATGTGTGTGTACAGTGTGTGTGTGTGCAGTGTGTGTGTGTACAGTATGTGTGTGTGTACAGTATGTGTGTGTACAGTATGTGTGTGCGTACAGTGTGTGTGTGTACAGTATGTGTGTGTGTACAGTGTGTGATATGAAAACATTTATTTCCCCCGGAGTACCCCTTTAATTCTACCGAGCTGAAGCAATAAAGGGGCCGGGGATGAGGATTCTGGGAAATCTGACAGATTGGTCGTCAATTCCCTGAATATCAAAAGTGGCTGCAATAAAAAGATGTGAGACAGAACTGGACGCAGAACTCACCGCGATCTGAGGGACCGGCAGCGGTTTTCCATCTTTGCTGAGAGAGACGTAAGTGAAGAAGGCGCTGACCGCTCTGTAGCGCTCCTGGGCGTCACCGACCAACATGTCCGCGTCCACAAACACCTCGATCTCCATGGACTTGTTGCTGGTGAAGGTCATTCGGCCGGAAACCGTAATGATACAACCTGAAGGACGGAGAAGACGCGTTACTATGGCCGGGCGCACAGTCACTGGGGGAGACTTGCAGTTGCCCATAGCAACCAATCAGATCGCTGCTTTCATTTCTTACAGGCCTCTTGAAGCAATCTGATTGGTTGCTATGGGCAACTGCACCGCTCTTCCCCTACACAGGTTTTCATAAATCTCCCCCATTATATCAATATCGATGCTAACAACATGATATAACAGTGGGCTCCAAACTGCGGCCCTCCAGATGTTACAAAACTTCAACTCCCAGCCAACGGCTGTCCGGGCATGCTGGGAGTTGAAGTTTTGCAACATCTGGAGGGCCGCAGTTTGAGACCACTACATTAGAAGGAATGGCAGAGGGTGTGTAGACTTTTACAACCGACCGTAGATTTAGACTAGACAGTGGAGGACATTTATCATTGTAGGTGCGACTTTTTTTTTTTATCCTGCTGCGCAAAATTTTGCAACCAAAAAGCTAAAGCCTGGTCTGGGCTGGTGTATTTGTTTTGCGAATTTTTGGAAGTGTTTGCGCAAAAAATTGCTACTTTGTAGTTAACTGCGCGCCCTATAGACAACAAAACAAATACTCTATCATCATTAAAAAAAATTTTTTTTTTTTGCGAATTTATTAAAAATAAAAGGCAAAATTTTCTCATGGACGCAGAATAAAAATGGCACGGGTGACATTTAAATCAATCTAATCCACATAAGTACGATATGTGCTGGAATCCGCATGATAATCCTTTGGGTGAACCGGGCTGCGCAAAATTGCTTCATTTCTTACTCTTTCTACATTAGAGGGTATGAATACTTTTGCAGCCAATTTATTTTGCTTCTAAGAACCCTTTGCAGTGATCCTACCCTTGTTAGTTCTTGCACTTCTCCTTCCCCCTTAAAGGGTTACTCTGCCCCTATACATCTTATCCACTATCCAAAGGATAGGGGGTAAGATGTCTGATCGCGGGGGTCCGACCATTGGGGACTCCCGCAATCTTGGCTGCAGCACCCCAGACATCTGGTGCACGGAGCAAACTTAACGGCTGCACCCCACTCGTGATGTCACAGCCACGCCCCCTCAATGCAAGTCTATGGGAGGGGGCGTGACGGCTGTCACGCCCCCTCCCATAGACTTGCATTGAGGGGGCGTGGCTGTGACATCACGAGCCTCTGGCACTGCACACAATGTTCAAAACTAACGCCGGGTGCAGCAGGGAGATTGCGGGGGGTCTCCAGTGGTGGGACCCCCGTGATCAGGCATCTTATCCCCTATCCTAAGGATAGGGGATAAGATGTCTAGGGGTGGAGTAGACCTTTAAAGGGGTACTCAGGTGGAAAGCATTTTTATTTTTTTTATCAAATGTTGCCAGAAAGTTAAACATATTTGTAAATTACTTCTATTAAAAAATCTTAATCCTTCCTGTACTTATTAGCTGCTGAATACTACAGTGGAAATTCTTTTCCGTTTGAAACACAGAGCTCTCTGCTGACATCATGAGCACAGTGCTCTCTGCTGACATCTCTGTCCATTTTAAGAACTGTCCAGAGTAAAAGGAAACCCCTATAGCAAACATATGCTGTTCTGGACAGTTCCTAAAATGGACAGAGATGTCAGCAGAGAGCACTGTGCTCGAGATGTCAGCAGAGAGCTCTGTGTTTCAAAAAGAAAATCATTTCCTCTACAGTATTCAGCAGCTAATAAGTACTGGAAGGATTAAGATTTTTTAATAGAAGCAATTTACAAATCTGTTTAACTTTCTGGCACCAGTTGATTTAAAAAAAAAAAGTTTTTCACCGGAGTACCCCTTTAAACAGATTTGTAAATTATTTCCATTAAAAAATCTTAATCCTTCCAGTACTTATCTGCTGCTGTATGTTCCACAAGAAGTTTTTTTCTTTTTTAATTTTCTTTTCTGTCTGACCACAGTGCTCTCTGCTGACACATCTGTCCATGTCGGGAACTGTCCAGAGCAGGAGAGATTTGCTATGGGGATTTGCTCCTACTCCGGACAGTTCCTGACATGGACAGAGGTGTCAGCAGAGGGCACTGTGGTCAGACAGAAAAGAAATTCAAAAAGAAAAGAATTTCCTCTGTAGCATACAGCAGCTGATAAGTACTGGAAGTAATTTACAAATCTGTTTAACTTTCTGGCACCAGTTGATTTAAAAAAAATGTTTTCCACCGGAGTACCCCTTTAAGGGATTATGAAGTAAATTGATGGGCACCATTTTGCAATAGTAACAGGAAATACGGAATGGTCTGGTAATCCAGAATATCTGATAATCGGAGCCTTAGTCCCGTGAGCGCTGGTTTAGCGGAGTCTTACGGCGCTTACATCAGCACAATGTAATGTTAGGAAACGTTCCTACATCTAAACACTGGACATGTGGCTCTGATAAGACAGAATTAGTCAAGCTTCAGACGTTTGCCAAAAACTCGGCCTTCTCCAGGGCATATAATATATTTAGCAGCGGCTCCATTGTACGGTAAAGCTGTAACAATCTGCGCCGCTCGCTTTCTCTCGCCACGTTCCTTCCACCTCTCCATAAAACAGCAGCAAATGAAAAGACGCCCGGATTGGGCTTTTCTGGCAGACATTAGTCCAGATCCATTATTGTATTAAAGATTTAAACATTCACAACATGGGAGATAAAAACCTATGAAAACAACCGGGACAGTAGGTGCCGACCTCCATAATTAAAAACATGGGGGGATTCAATTAGGACGGGAAGACGTGTAACGCATGATGAATATTTAAAGGCAGTAAAAGCTTCGCAGAAGGTTACATGTGGGGAGATGTGCGGGAAAGATGGCCATAAGATGGGAGCTATGCGCCATCCTGAAGTACACGCATTTATTACTTAGTAAACCATCTCCCCTGGTCCGTTATCTGATCTGCAGCCGCACATGATAAATGATGGAGAATGTCATTGCCTTCTTCAGACGCCACCTATACATGCTTCACCAGAATGGCCCGAGACAGATGTTCCCATATCATCTCCTCAGCAGACGCAGATTGGAGAGTGATCGGTGATATCACTTTCATCCAATCCTCCACACTATACGATTACTAATTGATCTGCATTATCACGTTCATCCAATCCTTCACACTATCTGATTGGAAAATGGTCAGTAACATCACTTTCATCCAATCCTCCACACTATATGGACATTTATCAATGGGTTTAGTCAGGTTTTCTTTACTATAATTGTCGCAAAATTGTCCCAACTGCGACTACACGATTTTTCGTGCGACATTTTGACTGGAAAGCGAGAAAAGCAAGTTTTCCAAAAATTTGCTATGTAGTAATAATTTTAAAATGGACTACGGGTAGTCAGGTATTTATTAACTGCGACAGTCGCAACTGCGCAAAAAAAGTCGCAACAGCGTTAAAAATTTACTAAATTTACTCCGGCTCAAACATGGAGCAGAAAAAGCTACAACCAAAGTAAAAAAGGAAAAATTGCTTACGTGAAAGAAAATTATCAACAGGCTGAAAGCAGTTGATAAATACGTCGCACATAAGCAAAACAAAAGTAAGGAAAAAACTACTAAAAAAAAGAATACATAAGCAAAGATTGATAAATGTCCCTCTATATGATTGGAAAATGTTCGGTGATATCACTTTCATCCAATCCTTCATACTATCTGATTGGGAAATAATCAGTAACATCCCTTTCTCCAATCCTCCAAACTATATTATTGGAAAATAGTCGGTAATATCGGTAATATCACTTTCATCCAATGATCAGTAATATCACTTTCATCCCATCCTCCCAATTTTTTTCTCGAATTAATATGGAAAAATATTTACAATTTATAAAATAATTTCCTTTTATGCAGACGAGGGATGTTTCATGAAGCCAGAAGGTTCAGCTATTAAACATTTTTTTTGTCATTTTATCAGTGGTATCAAACCGTGGCCCTCCAGATGTTGCAAAACTTCAACTCCCAGCATGCCCGGACAGCCAACGGCTGTCCGGGCATGCTGGGAGTTGAAGTTTTGCAACATCTGGAGGGCCACGGTTTGAGACCACTGTCATATAGTTTCAGGGACGTGCACAGGTTGACTAGAAAGGGGGCTTGACAGTCTGGCATCATTATGTGGTCATTTATATATATAATTATAAAAGTGGCCTTTTTTTGATTTTTTTTTTTAGTTTAGCCCCTACCCCCCCAAAATGTCTGTGCACGTCCTCGAATAGTTTAGTTAATATCCTTATAGTGCCCTAGTCGCCCCCATGCTTTTATTGTAGGGTCTTGCAGGACGTCTCGCGCAGTTTCCGTCCCTTTCTGGTCACGTGACGACCACTTTGAAGTGACAGGAATTTTTGGTAATCACGGGGCACATGTTTTTCCAGGCTGCAGGAGCTCCGATGTTTCCATTACATGCGAGGACTATTTTATTTCTATCGGTTCCCTCCGGGCTCATAAACATCCGCGAATCACAACCAGGTGCTACCAGTTTACATTATCTGCGCAGAAGGAATTTCTTTCTGTAAAAAGTTTAGCGTGCCACGTGGACTCTGCTGGCTGTGTCTTCCCAGCGCGCTGTCCCTTTAAAGGGGTTCTCCACCATAAGGTGATTTTAGTACTTACCTGCCAGGCAGTAATGGACATGCTTAGGAAGGATCCGCACTTATCTTGGGGCTAAATGTTGTGAGATTACCATAAGGCTATGGCTATCTTTTTTGTGAAACGGCTATTTCCTGTTGGAGTTCCCTCCCTCCAACTACGAGTCCCAAGATCCCTTGTTTGTAGGTGTGAAGTCACTTTTCTCCCTCCCATACGTCAGCCACCCCACCCATTGAAACACACCTGTGATCCTTTCCATGCAATAGACCAGTGTTTTCTAACCAGGGGTGCCTCCAGCTGTTGCAAAACAACAATTCCTTGCAGAATGATCTCCCTCCCACCCAGTGGTCGCTCTACCCATTGAAGCAGACAGGCTCACTCTGATCACCTGACTAGTGATGTAATGTCTCGGGCCGCACTTCAACCTGGGAAAACCTGAGACGACACTCAGACAGGCTCCCTCTGATCACCTGACTAGTGATGTAATGTCTCGGGCCGCACTGCAACCTGGGAAAACCTAAGACAACACTCATTTTGTAATAAATATTGGGACAAAAATCCCATAAGAATGGTGAGACCACCAAACACAGGTACAGACATTATGTTATGAACTACACTTACAGCCCCTGTAACATAGTCAAATAAAAATAAATCCCGGAATACCACTTTAAGCTTTTTGCAATCTTGTACAATACTTTTTTTTAGTTACATATGTAACAGCGGATTAGCATAAATTCTTGGGCTGTTCCATTAGACGCAGCTGCGGGGTATTTTGTGAAGACTTAATTAGAGATGTTTCCGTCCATTTAAACATTTGCTCGGAGCGGTTTAGCGTAATACTTTATAGATTCCGAACCTACTACTGCTCGGGCCCCGCAGACACAATGGATGCAAAATGGGTCAATTTACAAGAACATTCAGGACTTTATCTGCAGCAGCGTAAATGGGGGCCGGCCATTCGCCTTTCCTTGCCCCCAGTATCACGACAGGAACAAAATAATGATGTAAATGAACATTGGTCAGAATTAGGGCTTAGTTAGTTACCTCTTTTTATAGAGAAATTATGACAACCCCAATGTGGAATATTTGGGAAAACTGGGTGACAGCTGATAAGTATGCAAAATGCCCACAACTTTTCCTAACATTTCTGGGCCTCATACAGGAAAAAGTGTGAATGCCCCCATGGCTATGGGTCGTCAGGAAAGAAAATCCAGAGGATGCTCCCATGGTGGTGGGTTGTCAGAATAGAGATACAGGATGATGCCCCCATGTTGGTGGGTCGTCAGGACAGAGATACAAGGTGATGCCCCATGGTGGAGGGTCATCAGGACAGAGATACAGGATGATGCCCCCAGGGTGGTGAGTTGTCAGGATAGAGATACAGGATGATGCCCCCAGGGTTTTGGGGTATCAGGACAGAGATGCATGGTGATCCCCCATGGTGGTGGGTCGTCAGGAGAGAGATAAAGGATGATGCTCTCAGGGTGGTGGGTCATCAGGACAGAGATACAAGGTGAGGCCCCCAGGGTGGTGGGTCATCTGGACAGAGATACAAGGTGAGGCCCCCAGGGTGGTGGGTCATCTGGACAGAGATACAGGATGATGCCCCCATGGTGGTGGGTCATCAGGACAGAGATACAAGGTGAGGCCCCCAGGGTGGTGGGTCATCAGGACAGAGATACAAGGTGAGGCCCCCAGGGTGGTGGGTCATCTGGACAGAGATACAGGATGATGCCCCCAGGGTGGTGGGTCATCTGGACAGAGATACAGGATGATGCCCCCAGGGTGGTGGGTCATCAGGACAGAGATACAAGGTGAGGCCCCCAGGGTGGTGGGTCATCAGGACAGAGATACAAGGTGAGGCCCCCAGGGTGGTGGGTCATCTGGACAGAGATACAGGATGATGCCCCCATGGTGGTGGGTCATCAGGACAGAGATACAAGGTGATGCCCCTATGGTGGTGGGTCGTCTGGACAGAGATACAGGATGATGCCCCCATGGTCGTGGGTCATCAGGACAGAGACACAGGATGATGCCCCCAGGGTGGTGGGTCGTCTGGACAGAGATACAAGGTGATGCCCCCATGGTGGTGGGTCATCAGGACAGAGATACAAGGTGATGCCCCCATGGTGGTGGGTCATCAGGACAGAGATACAAGGTGATGCCCCCAGGGTGGTGGGTCATCAGGACAGAGATACAAGGTGATGCCCCCATGGTGGAGGGTCATCAGGACAGAGATACAGGATGATGCCCCCATGGTGGTGGGTCATCAGGACAGAGATACAGGATGATGCCACCATGGTGGAGGGTCATCAGGACAGAGATACAGGATAATTGGAAGGTGCTCTGTGAGGGGAAGGGGGACATAAGATCTTAGGGGCTCTATAGAGGGAGCCAGGGGCATAAGGAGCAAAGTAGAGATGCAAGCTGACAAGGGCTTTATGAGTAAGAAAGAGACCGTAGGGTGAAAGTGGGTCTGTGAGTGTGAGTGTGTGTTTGGGGGGGGGGATCTGGGGGTGGACATTGAAAACTCGGAATACAAAGTGTCAATCAAGGGCTCTGTAGGTGGAAGGGTCCAGGCAGGAGGAAAAAGTGTCAGGGACATCTTCTTAGCCGACGTGGATCGGTGACCGATTGCGATATCACTTTCATCCAATCCTCCACACTATACGATTCTTCTCTTTAGCCCCAGTAAACTTGTCTTCTGTGATTTATAAGATGCCGCTGGTTTTCCTTTTGTGTTTATATATGTAATATTTATTTCATTCAGACAATTCTGTCACAAACCATGACAAGATTTCTGCCCCTTGGTTCTGTTGGGGCCCTTTCCATTTTCCTTGCATATCACTTTATGTCAGTGTTTCGCAACCAGGGTGCCTCCAGATGTTGCAAAACTACAACTCCCAGCAAGCCCGGACAGCCTTTGGCTGTCCGGGCATGCTGGGAGTTGTAGTTTTGTGAAACCTGGAAGCACCCTGGTTGGGAAACACTGGTCTACCCTAATATTCTCCTTTTTATAACCTTTCCATTTTATTCAGACTTGTGCTGGATTTTACACTCAGTTGACTGGGAACAACCAACATCTTCAGCCGCACTCTGTGTTGTATTTTGTTATAACCCTTTCCATTGATACAATTGTCAGCTCTCATGTTGGGGGCCATGTTTACTTTCTATGATGGTGCGGGAGGAAAATGACTCCAGTCTTATGGCGCCTGTACAATTTCAGGCCTCTTATTTTTTGGGGGGTTTATTCCAGTTAAGCGTGGCGGGCCCTGCTGTTTTTGTCGCTCATTGCCATACGGTATATTGAGAGTGTACGGTCAGGCCCTTATGGAAGCCGCACTCGGTTACTGGAATCTATCTGCTGCAGATCCATATGATGTCAGTTCAAGGACACACGGTGGGAAATGCAAGTAATGGAAAAAAACAATCAGACGAGGCAGGAATCGTAACACAAGGGGTTAAATACTTAGAGTGCGTTCTTATGGGATCAAGACGTACAGGCAAACCCTGGGATGTAAGGAAAACAGCGGACGTTAAATATGACCTTGACCCGCGTCAGACGATATTTGTTATAAATAGACCGTACACATGTCATTGGAGAAAGTATCAGGTCAGCGTTCTGCGCAGCGACCAGAAAGTAAACGGCAAATTTGTTTTGTTTTTTTCTGCAGTGAATGGACCATAAGACATCGCCGGCTCCCGTATACGACACGCTTTCATTAGATCCTTATCCTCGGGCCACACATTCCACTAGAGAAAATACAAGAGAATAGGAGCCATTTTATCTTTATTCTGTCTGGGATAATGTAAAGACATGAGCGCTGCTGCCCGATACAGGACTTATAGCCGGGTGGACGGCATCAAACTGAAGCGGAAAAATAAGATGGGCAGAAGAGGAGCCAAAGTCTGGGCCCGGAGGACTTGGATTATTATTTATATGGTTCATGTATACATAGGTACATAGTATGGCTAAAAAAAGACACGTGTCCATGCAGTACAACCAAGAAGTGGTACGGGGGGGGGGGGAGATGACGAGGAGATGTATGGGTGGATGAAGGGGAGGGGTATGGGTGGATGAAGGGGAGGGGTATGGGGGGGATGACGAGGAGGAGTATGGGTGGATGAAGAGGAGGGGTATGGGTGGATGAAGGGGAAGGATGTGGATGAAGGGAAGGGGGTATGGGTGAATGAAGAGGAGGAGTATGGGTGGATGAAGGGGAGGAGTATGGGTGGATGAAGGGGAGGGGTATGGGTGGATGAAGAGGAGGGGTATGGGTGGATGAAGGGGAGGGGTATGGGTGGATGAAGAGGAGGGGTATGGGTGGATGAAGGGGAGGGATGTGGATGAAGGGGAGGGGGTATGGGTGGATGAAGGGGAGGAGTATGGGTGGATGAAGGGGAGGGGTATGGGTGGATGAAGAGGAGGAGTATGGGTGGATGAAGAGGAGGAGTATGGGTGGATGAAGGGGAGGGGTATGGGTGGATGAAGGGGAGGGTTATGGGTGGATGAAGAGGAGGGGTATGGGTGGATGAAGGGGAAGGATGTGGATGAAGAGGAGGGGTATGGTTGGATGAAGGGGAGGGGGTATGGGTGGATGAAGAGGAGGGGTATGGTTGGATGAAGGGGAGGGGTATGGGTGGATGAAGGGGAGGGATGTGGATGAAGGGGAGGGGGTATGGGTGGATGAAGGGGAGGAGTATGGGTGGATGAAGGGGAGGGATATGGGCGGATGAAGAGGAGGGTTATGGGTGGATGAAGAGGAGGGGTATGGGTGGATGAAGAGGAGGAGAATGGGTGGATGAAGGGAAGGGGGTATCGGCAGATGAAGAGCTGGGGTATGGGTGGCTGAAGAGGAGGGGTATGGGTGGATGAAGGGGAAGGATGTGGATGAAGGGGAGGGGGTATGGGTGGATGAAGAGGAGGGGTATGGGTGGATGAAGGGGAGGGGTATGGGTGGATGAAGGGGAGGGGTATGGGTGGATGAAGAGGAGGGGTATGGGTGGATGAAGGGGAAGGATGTGGATGAAGAGGAGGGGTATGGGTGGATGAAGGGGAGGGGTACGGGTGGATGAAGGGGAGGGTTGTGGATGAAGAGGAGGAGTATGGGTGGATGAAGAGGAGGAGTATGGGTGGATGAAGAGGAGGAGTATGGGTGGATGAAGGGAAGGGGGTATCCGCAGATGAAGAGTTGGGGTATGGGTGGCTGAAGAGGAGGGGTCTTTGTTACCCTAGTGCTTAAGAGAAAGCTACTGTGTTCCTGTCATCCTGTCTATCCGTGTACTTGATCCTTGTTCCATGATGAGGGGCTGGGGGAGGAGCACACACTTACATGGAAGGAACAGGTGAAGACACTTATTAGAGCGTACTGGCCCTTTAAATCACAGAGCTTTGGGGCACGCGCGACGGGACTGAGAACACGGGAGACCAGGGATGTGAGTGACGGGCTGGAACTCCCATGCAAGTGCATCCCACGATGAGAATCCCAGCCCCGCCGGCAGCGGGGACATGAGAGGAGAGCGCTCACAGCCAGCGTGTCTGGCCTGAGTACTTAAAGGGGTACTCCCATGGAAAACTTAATTTTTTTAAATCAACTGGTGCCAGAAAGTTTTGTAAATCACTTCTATTAAAAAAATCTTAATCCTTCCAGTACTTTTTAGGGGCTGTATACCAAAGAGAAATCCAAAAAAGAAATGCATTTCCTCTGATGTCATGACCACAGTGCTCTCTGCTGACCTCTGACAGCCACGGAGCCGCTGGATTTACTAAGAGTGGCGGAGCTTTACTTACACGTGGCGCACCATAACGCTATAGTTAATCTCCCCCAATGGGCTTGAGACACATATGTTGCGGTATAGATAGGAAAACCTTTTGCCGTTGGATAAACGCCGACTGCGCGCCCTGAACCTAATGTGAATGGGGCCTTAAATACGATCAGGTACACACAATATTCTATGAGAAGTCCTCCGCCCACCACTGCTTCGCATTTCCCTGACAATAGGGTAAAGCCGCACAGATGTCAATAATTAAAGCAAATTAATTAGAAGCGGTCAGACGAGCCCGGGCCCCCGGATTCGCCGTCTCATTACGTGAAAACGCGATTCTCATTCTATTAACTGTACTTTGTGTAATGAGCACCTTCACTCCCGATGGAAAATTGCCAAAATGTCAAGAATCCTCAAGAACAAGTAGTTGTCACAGCGACTGGAGCTGAACGAGACGAAACAATGGAACGTATCGCGGGGAATTAAGGCGAAGAGGTTCGAGGAGTTTATCTGGTTATTAAGAAGAGAGAGAAAAAAAAATTCAATTCTTGTCATAAGGAAAAAGCGGCTTCCTTGTATGGAATTTGTTCTGAACCATTTTACGGCTGTTCTCCTACGTGACTAAGAAGGTTTCCGCGCACAATTCCTGGAATTCTCATCAATTAAAAACGCTTAATGGCGCCGATTTAGTCTTGATCTTATTGTCGCCTTTGCGTGGCTGTAATTTCGGTACATATTAGTATCTGTATTATACTTTGACATTTCCATGATTGTTCTGAACTGATTCTATATTAATATAGGGCAGGGGGCTCCAAACTGTGGACCTCCAGCTGTTGCAAAACTACAACTCCCAGCATGCCCGGACAGCCGTTGGCTGTCCGGGCATGCTGGGAGTTGTAGTTTTGCAAAATCATTGACAATAGAGCAGTGGTCTTCAAACTATGGACCTCCACCTATTGCACAACTACAACTCCCAGCATGCCCTGACAGCGGGAGTTGTAGTTTTGCAACATCAGGAGGTTCATCATTTGGAGATTACCGCTTCTATTGTTCATGATTTTGCAAAACTGTATTATACTTTGACATTCCCATGATTCTTCTGAACTGATTCTATATTACTATAGGGCAGGGGGCTCCAAACAGTGGACCTCCAGCTGTTGCAAAACTACAACTCCCAGCATGCCTAGACAGCTGTTGGCTGTCCGGGCATGCTGGGAGTTGTAGTTTTGCAAAATCCTGAACAATAGATCAGTAGCCTCTAAATTATGGACCTCCAGCTGTTGCAAAACTACAACTCCCAGCATACCCCAATAGCTGTTGGCTGTCCGGGCATGCTGGGGGTTGTAGTTTTGCTAAATCATGGACAGTAGAGCAGTGGTCTCCAAACTGTGGACCTCAAGATGTTGAAAAACTACAATTCCCTAGTTAATAATAAAAATGATAGTAATAATAATGATAATAAATGAATAATAATAATAAACAAATAATAATAAAAATAATAGTAATAATAATAGCAATAATAATAAAATGAATAATAATAAAAATAAAAGTAATACAAATATTAATATTATAATAATAATAATAATAATAAAATGAATAATAAAAATAAAAGTAATACAAATATTAATATTATTATTATAATAATATAATAATAAAAATAAAAGTAATAAAAATATTATTATTAATATTATTATTATAATAACAATAATAATAAAATGAATAGAGATGAGCGAACTTACAGTAAATTCGATTCGTCACGAACTTCTCGGCTCGGCAGTTGATGACTTTTCCTGCATGAATTAGTTCAGCTTTCTGGTGCTCCGGTGGGCTGGAAAAGGTGGATACAGTCCTAGGAAAGAGTCTACTAGGACTGTATCCACCTTTTCCAGCCCACGGGAGCACCTGAAAGATGAACTAATTTATGTAGGAAAAGGCATCAACTGCCGAGCCGAGAAGTTCGTGACTAATCGAATTTACTGTAAGTTCGCTCATCTCTAAAAATGAATAATAATAAAAACAATACTGATAAGAATAATAAAAATAATATTAAATAAATAATATTAAAAATAAAGAATAATAATAAAAATTATTACATTAACAATAGTAATGATAATAACAATTATAAAACTAAAATAATAAAGATAATAATAATAAAAATAATCATAATAACATAAAACACAAACATGTTTTGACTCCACGGCACATCCAGTAATCATCATCAAAAAAAAAAAAAAATCTGTCTCTGCCGTCCGCGGATTCCGCTTCTAATCACTTGCCGCCAGCCGCGCACACGTAACAGATTGACAGTCCCCAGTCGCTCTATCTGCTGGGCCGTATCCAAGCTAGGTGCAGCGCTGGCAGCGGGAAGATGACATTCTGGACGGAAGCTTCGCTGGAATCACTTAAGGTCCCTCCCAGCAGATGCCTCATCTTTTCCTGTAACCTTTTAATTACAGAAGGAAAATGATTTTCTCTCTTTAATTGTGATTTCTAAATTAATCCCTGTGTTACAGAAATTACAGGCTTCCTTAAAAGCGCAATCACATTAATAATAGAAAATGTTCTGCTGCTCGGCGGGAAGCAATTTAGCAATATTTGCCTGAAGACCCATCATCCTAAATTACCCAGGAGCCACTTATCTCCGGTTACCGACACGTGGCCGAGCGCGGACTCACCAAGATGTAACCCAGTTGGCACTAGCTGGACGGGCATATAGAATCTAAGGATCCTGGTCCTCAGAACAATCAAAATCCCAGACGATAGTGCAGTGGTCTCCAAATTGTGGACCTCTAGCTGTTGCAAAATGCTGGGAGTTGGAGTTTTGCAAAAACAGCACCACTCCTGTCCACTGGTTGTGTCCAGGATTACAGCTTAGCTTCAATGAAGTCAATGGGACTATGATGTGTGACTCGTGCAGAGCTCATTCTAAAAGGAGGTGGAGGCTGAGCTCCTATTGTCTTCTCTATCTACAGGGGATGACCAACCTTTTTGAATTTTGCGATGAAAGTTAATGGCGTCCACGGAGGCTGTAACGATATTCGTTTTACAGTGTCGAGCCGCCACAATCCCAGCCACTTCATCCATTAATTTCATTGTAACACCTAAGAGCAAAGAGAAAAAACAAAAAGTATAATGTAACCTCGTAGATGCTAAATAACTTGTACATTACAGGTGCAGGGCGTGAGGGGCGGGGTGTGAGACAGGGATCCATAGATCATCAGAGAGAGATTCCCACTGTCATGTTGCGCCCCCTTAGGCCTTTCATAAGGTATAACACAATTAATCCAAAAACAGTGCCACCCCCTGTCCTAAGGTTGTAAGTGGCATTGCAGCTTAGTCCTATTTGCATCAATAGAGCTGACCTGGCCATACAACCATATTTTCCTGCCCCTGTAAAACCCCAACAGCTTTATGAAAACTTACAGAGTTTTGCTTTAAATTTAACCCCCAACAGACTCCACTACTATCCTGGTGCGGGGTGCAGTCAGTGGCTCTATTTACAGCCTGGTTATTATCACCTTTGCTTCTCGTGACTCATTGTGTGTTTATTGTTTTATCTTGTGCCACAATTATCTTTTTTGTGCTTTTTTTGACCCCAGTTGTGTCCCCTGATGATCCCGGCTTTGAGGAGAAACCAGTTGGGACTTTTTTTTTTTTTCATAAAGGATTTAATTGATTTTATGTGTGGTTTTACTGAATGTATTTGGTAAAGATTCTACAAATTTAACTCTCCCTTGGGTGTATTGGTCAACAATGTAAAGCTTGATGTCCTTGGTTACTATATGTAGCTCTGGAACTTTTGCTCTCTTATGTCTTATTTATTCCTTTTCGGAGGGCTACAGATTTTGCATATAGGTAGTATTTCGCCCAGTGTGAACATGCGCTGCGTATGCGTCTGTGTGACCCTACCCAAATTTTCTCACTATAAGACAGTGACAGCCTTATATCTTTAACTAGGACAACAAGGCCCAGACCAGGGTGGCATTTTATCAGTGGGCGATGGCTGGGATTATCTTTTTTTCTTTTTTAAAGGGGTATTCCAGGAATTTTTTTTTATTTGACTGTGCTACAGGGGCTGTAAAGTTAGTGTAGTTCATAATAAAGTGTCTGTACCTGTGTTTGATGGTGGTCTCACAATTCTTCTGTGATATTTGCCTCTACATTTATTTTTAACAGCATACAAAAGGTTTTCCCAGGTTGCAGTGCAGCCTGAGACATTACATCTCTAGTCAGGTGTTCAAAGGGAGCCTGTCTGTGCTATAATGGGCGGAACAACCGCTGCCTCGGAGGGAGATCTTTCTGCAAGAATTTGCAACAGCTAGGGGCACCCTGGTCAGAAAACACTGGTCTATCGCATGGAAGAGAGCTCAGTTGTGTTTTAATGGGGTGGGGTGGCTGATGTGTGGCAGGGAGAAAAGTGACCTCACATTTACAAACATGGAATCATGGGAATTGTAGTTTGAGAGAACGAACTCTAACAGGAAATAACCAGTTCACAAAAAGATAGCCACAGTGTTATGGTAATCTCACAACATAGCCATTTAACCCTAAAACAAGTGCAGATCCTTCCTAAGCATGTCCATCACTGTTTGGCAGGTACATACTAAAATCACTTTATGGTGGAGAACCCCTTTAAATCTTGGTGGCCGCCACCAATTTACAATTGAACTTACTCTTTTTTATTATATTATTTTACAATATCCTTTTGTCTTAATAGCTAAAATATTCGACACCGTACACAAAACAGCAAAATATAAAAATAGGCACTCCGTATCCATTTTTAATGCGCAAAGAGGAAAAGGTGGAGCATAAAGAAGGAAGATGGGGCCAAAAAGAAAGAAGGGGTGGAGTTTACAGACGGAAGAGAGGATATTAAACAGGAAAAGGTGTGGTCTAAATAAAAAGGGGCGGGCAGGTTTAGATTACCGGGGTGCATGTGTTTAGTCAGGACAAAACTTAAATGGGTACTCCTTCACTAGACATGTTATCTTCGAAGGATAGGGGATAACATGTCTGATCGCGGAGGGTGGGGGTTATTGGGGTACGGCCGCTGAGACATGTTTGGATAGGGAATTACACGTCTAGGGGTGGAGTACCCCTTTAAATACACCACTTCCCCTAACCAGGCCAGATTATAACAAAAAGTAATCAAGCTGTTCTCTGTAATGCAGTGTTTCCCAACAAGGGTGCCTCCAGCTGTTGCAAAATTACAACTCCCAGCATGCCCGGACAGCCTTCGGCTGTTCGGGCATGCTGGGAGTTGTAGTTTTACAACAGCTGAAGGCATTCTTGTTGGGAAACACTGCTGTAATCTAAAATCCAACTATATCGGCACCTATCAATTATGACATCCATCTTTCCTGCCGGAATATCATATCACTGAATTGGGGGTTGGGGCTCTTTAAGTGACAAAAATAACGAAAAAAAATCTAATTAAAAGTTAATTGGTAGTGAGTAAATGTCAGTAATTCAGCCAGCGCCGTATCCGAGAATACGAGCAAATTGTGTGCGACAGTCTGTGGATCCATTTCACACCTCGGCTAATCACAGGTAACGTGTAAATATAGCTGTCCCGAAAACACCTTCGCGTATCGGATCGCAACGGCAGGAATATTAACCCCTTTCCTGCCGAGCCTTGTCATGAAAAACGATAAACAAGTACATATGTGGTGGCCCAGCGCAGCTCTACCAGCTGCTATGCCAAACCTGGCTCGGGTGGCCACAGGCTCATGGCTTATGTATCTTGTATTGCATATTCGTGGTAAAACAGAAGTGTAAAGGGTTAAAGTTAGCCAAATTGTCCTGCGTTACCTATGCAAAATGTCTTTTCTGTACAGAGTTAAAAGCAGAAGTGGTCACATGTCCAGCGCTTCTGCAATAGTTGTTCAGCCGCATCCCCTTAGCCCGGGATAGGAGGAGTAACCAATTCTCTAGTTTAGTTAGTTGAGAGAGCAGCTGTAAGAAAGTTTATAGCCAGCCAGCATACAAAGCACCCGCCGCTCATCCGAAGCACCCACCCAGCCAGCACCACCATCACAACCCCCCTGGAACTATAATAATCTGCATACTTCAGCCTGCTGGAAGAGCGCAGTGCCACCTCCGAGGCTAGACAGACAGGTCAGGTCCATCCAGCCTCCTGACATCGTGCACGCCTCCATACACCCGCCCTACGAGAAGGAGGTTTTCTACAGTGTGTCACCCCAGTAATAAGGTGGGGCGTGTTAAAGGGCGGAGCCAATTGGCGGGGTCAAGAGGCAGAAAAATGAGCTTTTGCCTAGGGTGGCAAAAATCCTTGCACCAGCCCTGAGTGAGTCTTAGATGTAGCTAAAGTTAGGCACACCTCATACATGTAGGCCATCGGTTCTGTCAACAATCAATATCCAAGTATCGGTAGATAGAAGGAATCCAGGCACACACAATCTTGATACAAATCACCTGAAGTGTTTATTCATAAGCGTACATAGTGATATGGCAATTCACAGGACGCGTTTCGGCCCCCTCATGGCCTTCATCAACTGATCAGTTGATGAAGGTCATGAGGTGGCTGAAACGCGTCCTGTGAATTGCCATATCACTATGTACGCTTATGAATAAACACTTCAGGTGATTTGCATCAAGATTGTGTGTGCCGGATTCCTTCTATCTACCTATTGCTTACCTGTCCACGAGCACCACGCCAAGGTGACGAGTGCCGACTCTCATTACTACTACCTACTAATATCCAAATCTATTCTGCTTAGCGAAACAGCAAACCAAAGTAAACCAGCTCACCCCCTTTAAAATGCCTACCGTATCACGGATCAGCTTGCACAGTGCTGAAGATAATGGAAGAAATAAAGGAATATCCAGCGCAGCAGCTCAAATGCAGGAATATTTATGTCAGTGCAGCAACACACACAGACCAGGGCAGCAGTGACGCGTTTCGATCGTCTAAGCGATCTTAATCATACCGGTGTGTGTTGCTGCACTGAAATAAATATTCCTGCATTCGAGCTGCTGCGCTGGATCCTTTATTTCTTCTATTCTGTCTAGTGTCATGCTGCAAGGACATAACTATCTTCAGCTTAAGAAACTAAAATAATCAAGCGGTAGCATTCCGGAGAAGTATTCTAGGGCCCAATTGCAAAAGAAAGCTGGATGGCGCTTGTCTCCGGTCCTGGTCTAGTTACATACTAACAAGTTAGGGAGTTCTTCCGGGACATGTCAAAGGAGATGTATATCAGCATAGTCCATAGAAGTAAGTGGAGAGGGATTATAACCATGTTGATGTGGTTCACCCCCCTTGAGGTTCCCTGACAGTTTGGGATACAAGCTAGAGCACCACAAACTCTGTCTCCATCCTCAAGAGACATTCCCAATATGTGTACTTGGACTTGGGAATGCCTCTTGAGGATGTAGATGGACTGTGGGATGCACTAGCTTGTGTACCAAACTGTGAGGGAACCTCAAGGGGGGGGGGGGGGGGTGAACCGCGGCAACATGGGTAGAATCGCTCTCCACCTACTTCTAAGGACTATGCTGATACACGTCTCCTTTATTACCATAAGAGATAGAAAGGTGCCAGGTTTCTTTATTGACGTTTTTGTAATTCGGATAGATCAGTGTATGAAATTTGCTTATGATGTAAGGAAGGTCTTTGGAAACATACAAGCAAAATAAAATAAATATCTGAATTAGATGTAAAGCTCTTGTAAAAAAAAAAAAAAAAATCCTAGAATATTTAGGATACAATCAATATGCAAGGACACATCCATCAGCAACTCAAGAAGGGTAGCATTCTGGAGAAGTATTCTAGGGCCCGATTGCAAAAGAAATCTAAGTGTTGCTTAACTCCAGTCCTGGTCTAGTTACATACTAACAAGTTAGGGAGTTCTTCCGGGACATGTCAAAGGAGAGGTATATCAGCATAGTCCATAGATGTAAGTGGAGAGGGATTCTAGCCATGTTGCAGCGTTTAACCCCCCTTGAGGTTCCCTGACAGTTTGGGATACAAGCTAGAGCATCACAAACTCCGTCTACATCCTCAAGAGACATTCCCAATATGTGTACTTGGATTTGGTAATGTTTCTTGAGGATGCAGATGGACTACAAGATGCAATAGCTTGTGTACAAAACTGTGAGGGAACCTCAAGGGGGGGGGGGGAACCGCGGCAACATGGGATGAATCCCTCTCCACTTACTTCTATAGACTATGATGATACACGTCTCCTTTATTACCATAGGAGATAGAAAGGTGCCATGTTACTTTATTGACGTTGTTGTAATTCGGATGGATCGGTGTATGTAATTTACTTATGATGTAAGGAAGGTCTTTGGAAACATACACGCAAAATAAAATAAAAATCAGAATTAGATGTAAAGCTCTTGTAAAAAAAAAAAAAATCCTAAAATATTTAGGATACAATCAATATGCAAGGACACATCCATCAGCAACTCAAGAAGGGTAGCATTCTGGAGAAGTATTCTAGGGCCCGATTGCAAAAGAAATCTAAGTGTTGCTTAACTCCGGTCCTGGTCTAGTTACATATTAACAAGTTAGGGAGTTCTTCCTTTCTTCCTGGGCATGTCAAAGGAGAAGTATATCAGCATAGTCCATAGATGTAAGTGGAGAGGGATTCTAGCCATGTTGCTGCAGTTTGACCCCCCTTCCCCCCCACCTTGAGGTTCCCTGACAATTTGGGACACATGCTAGTCAGTGCAGGACAAACTCCGTCTACATCCTCAAAGGACATTCTCAAGTCCAAGTACACATATTACCATAGGAGATAGAACGGTGCCATGTTTCTTTATTAACGTTGATGTAATTCGCATGGATCCGTGTATAGAATTTACTTATAACGTAACGAAGGTCTCAGGTCTATGGAAACATACATGGAAAAAAATATCAAAATTAGATGTACAGCTGTCGGAAAAAAAACCCTAAAATAAATGTATCTTTCAGCCCATTATCTTATACAAAGGGTAACTCCATGTGGGGTCCAGTAAATAAGCTTAGGGAAACAGCGGACGGCCCCCTCCCCCGCACCGCGCTCAGCCACTTCACTTTCATATATATTTTTCATGTCATTTCTGGTGCAGCAGTAAAGGGAATCGTCCGGAAACATGTGCAGGAAAAGTAATAAAATATTTAACCAAAGACGGAATGTCATTTGCAGAATTTCGCTTTGGCGTCCATGTTTATAAGGCCAATAAATATGTTATATCAGAGCAGAGCGACTCGGTCAGGGGCTCCGCAGAAACCGCAGGGGATGTAAACTTTTTTTTCCATTCTGTCTCCAGTGAAGAAACATTTCCCCCTAAAATCTTTACGATTCTATCCACGTAGCAGACGCTTGGCGAAAAAACCACTAAGAGCAGCCATTACGTCGGTCCGTAGGGGCTATAACACCGGCCGCCTTCATTACAACCTCCATCCTAAAAATTCATGAACCATGAAGATCAGGATGAAAATGGCCTCCAGATTAGTGCACTGTGTATAGGACATAAAGACTACAATTCATTCCTCGAATACTAAATTTCCAGATACATTTAATTTATTTATTTAATTTTATTTATTTATATTATTTATCTATATTATCCCCTATGGCAGTGGTCTTCAAACTGTAAATCTCCAGATGTTGCAAAACTACAACTCCCAGCATGCCCAGACAGCCAGCAGCATGCTGGGAGTTGTAGTTTTGCAACAGCTGGAGGCACCCTGGTTGGGAAACACTGCCGTAGAAGAAGAAGAATTAGCAAAACTACAACTCCAAGTTCACCCAGACAGCCATTGGCATGCTGGGAGTTTAAATTCTGCAACAGCTGGAGGCAGCCTGTTTGGGCAATACTGCCGTAGGAGGAGCATATGCAAAACTACAACTCCCAGCATGCCCAGACAGCGGATGGCAAACACCGATATATACCAATCTTAAAGGGGTATTCCAGGAATTTTTATTATTTGACTATGCTACAGGGGCTGTAAAGTTAGTGTAGTCCATAATATAGTGTTTGTACCTGTGTGTGACGGTTTTCTCACAATTCTTCTGTGATTTTCACCCCAATATTTAATTTTAGTAGCATACAAAATGACTGTTGTCTCAGATTTTTCCCAGCGTGCAATGTGGCCGAGACCTGACCTCACTAGTCATCTGATGACAGGGAGCCTGTCTGCTTCAATGGGTGGAGCGATCGCTTGGTGGGAGAGAAATCAATCTGCAACTAATGCAACAGCTAGAGGCACCCTGATTGAAAACCACAGGCCTTTGGAATGGATGCAGCTTTATGTTTCAATGGGTGGGAGAGAAGAAAATGGAATTATGGGATTTGTAGTCAAAAAAAGAAAAGTCAAACAGGAAATACCAGTTCACAAAAAGCCAGCCACAGTGTTATGGTAATGTCACAACATAGCCATTTATCCCCAAGACAAGTGCAGATCCTTCCTAAGCATGTCCATTACTGTCTGCCAGGTACGTACTAAAATCACCTTATGGTGGAGAACCCCTTTAACCCTTCCCTCTTGGCTCTGTGCACAATTGTACGGTCCAATAATGATGTCCTGGTTCCTTATTATCCAATTTCCCCATTGTCTGAACAGCTGACTGCCTGTCCAGGCATGCTGGGAGTTGTAGTTTTGCAAAAACAGCACCACTCCTGTCAACAGGTTGTGTCTGGGATTGCAGCTTCGCTCCCCTGAAGTGAATGGGACTGAGCTGCAGTATTGCACATCATCGGTGGAGAGGAGCGGTGCTGTTTGTCGCAGTGTTTTTCTAATGCCATGTTCACATGATGGAATTTCCAAGAGGAATATGGCAAAAAAAATTCAGCTCGGAAATTCTGTTGCAGCAGAGTCCCATTATTTTCACTGGGGTTCTGCTGCTCACGGCAGAATTTTCGGGCCAAAAACCTTTGCCACGGAAATCCCAATTCTGAAACCTCCACAGATAGATCTGACATGTCTGCGGAATCCGCAAAAATTCCCCCACGTGAACATGGCCTAAAACTGGACAAATCCTTTAAAGGGAATGCATCACCTAGATTTATGTCACACTGATTTGATCCAGATATTGAAATATGGAATTTTTTTCTAATTTGTTTCTATTTTCTGACTGTATTTTATGTAATGTGTTTATACATTATTATGGGAGCAGCCATCTTGCCTGGGATGATAACAGCATTTAGAAATATGCTTTACAGCAAGCTCCATGGACAAAGGCAACAATAGACAAGAGATGGCCCATTAAAATGAATGACAAACCTTACTGGGCATGGTGTCCTGACCTATGCAGAGCTCATTCCACAAGGAGGGGAATTCTGAGCTCCTATTGTCTTCTCTATCTGCAGGGAGGGGGAGGCTGAGCTCATAATGTTTTCTCTATCTACAGGGAGGAGAAGGCTGAGTTCCTATTGACTTCTCTATCTACAGTGGAGTGGGAGGCTGAGCTCCTATTGTCTTCTTTACCTACATGGAGGGGGAGGCTGAGCTCATATTGTCTTCACTATCTACAGGGAGGGGAGGCTGAGCTCCTAATGTCTTTTCTATCTACAGGGAGTGGGAGGCTGAGCACCTTTTGGCTTCTTTATCTACAGAGAGGGAGAGACTAAGCTCTTATTTTTTTCTGAGTTACAGTAAAGGGTGATTTAGAACTTCTATTATCTTCTCTATCTACAGGGGAGGGGGGGCTGAGCTCAGGGAGGGGGAGGTTGAGCTGCTATTGTCTTTTCTCTCTACAGGGAGGGGGCTGAGTTCCTATTGTCTTCACTATCTACAGGGAGGGGAGGCTGAGCTCCTTTTGTCTTATTTATCTAGAGGGAGGGGGAGGCTGAGCAACTATTGTTTTCTCTATCTCATTGTGTCTCCTCTCACTGTAATTCTGTACAGATCATGTCCCTGCAGCCTCCTCTTTATCATCATAGACACAACAGGACGTGGCGTGATGGCTTGAAGGGGCATGGCCGAGATGTCACGACCCCGTCAACAGCACCCAACGAATGCCCGATACTGCACAGAGATCGCGGGGGTCCCATCATCTAAGATGTCTAGGGGAGGAGTACCACTTTAAACAATCGGTCATTTTCTTGGTCTGCGTCGGGCAATGCCACTGATCTCACCACAAACCGGACGACTCCAGGACCACTCGAGATGTCACAGACCGGTCTGACAAACTATAAATGGTCGGCATCTAAATAGATCAGCTACCGGACCCCAAAACTCTGAATCACAAGCAGCTGCGAGCCGTCTCCCATTAGTCCTGTGAGGCGGAGCGCGGTGCGGAGCAGAACGTTGCGCTGCCGTCTTACTAGTGCACTTCTGACTACATAACAACCAGGGACTGTTATTAGTTCCAGAGATGTCCCAGATGTACGCCGCGCCGGATATAACCACAGCTGTGGATGGTTTGGGGATTAGGCCGAGCCAAGTGTGTCAGGAGAGTATAATAAAGCGCGAGAGCTGCGATGTCACCGAGACGACAACATGGGAAGAGACATCTGGAGAGACATCTAACAACAAACTAAGAGGACTTCAAAGTCCTGGATCAGGAAATAAGGTGTGTTTAGTCACCCACAGTGCCACTCTCATCTATAGGCCTAGTCTGGTACTGCAGCTCATCCTAATGTAAAGGTAATCTGTATGGTGCGATTCACGTTCCAACCGGCTGACGCTGTAAGGAGACATGATACCCCTCATATATCTGTCTGAGCTTCCATAACATATAAAATACTTTTAATCTCAGTGCAAAGAGGCGTCCAAAATCCCCTGAAGTGCTGAGAACTGGAACATCTCCTCGCCCCCCCCCCCCATCCCTGTTCCTGCTTGACTGACAGTTAGATGAAAGCCGAGCCCTGTTTCTAGATCTCACACCTGGGCACAATTTGTAAGCACAGCGCAGAAAGGAGATTTAGAAACAGGACCCGGCTTCCAACTGACTGTCAATCAAACAGGAATGGGAGGGGGAGCGTAGAGATGTTCCAGTCCTTAGCACTTCAGGGGTTTGGGGACGCCTCTTGGCAGCAGAGATTAAAGAGTACCTGTCACCAAACTAAACTTTTAATATATTGTTCCTTATGTAATTATAAGACACTTTGCTATTTACTTGCTGTTAAAATTCTCAACCTTTATATGTTTTTAATGTGATTGAAAAAACAGCCACTAGGTGGCTCTGTTCTGTTTCCAGCACAAGTCAAACAGTTAGTTTGGTCTTCTCCCAGCCTGGCAGGAGACCAAACTCAGGAAGGGCGTGCTGGGCATGGCAAGGCACAGCTCTCGCAGGCTTCAGGGACGTTGCGCCTGCTGAGGACGCCCACTTTTTCCTGCCGGGAGCTCACACAACGTGAACAAGGGGAAAGGTATGATACACAGCTTTTTAAAGCTCGGGAACTTTTTTTTTTTAAGGGCAGGAGGGGTGTTAGGAGTAGTTAGGGAATATAATCTGAGTTAGTTTAGAACATATGGTTTGATGACAGATTCTCTTTAAAAGCATTTTTCTATGTTATGGAAGCACAGGCAGATATGGAACCATATATCTCCCTTTATTATGTAATGTCAATAACTATTAAAGGAGTACTCCGGCGAAAAAAATAACATATCCTTTATTCGACCACTGGAGCCCCCTGCAATCACCAGTACGAAACCCCAGTGCTCGCAGTGAGGAGCGCGTGCCGGCTTAATTTCTATGGGAGTGCCGAAAAGATCGAGAGCTGTACTGGCTGCTACACAAGCTCCTCACCGTCTCGGTTATCGCGGGGGGCCCGGGCAGTCGGACCCCCCGCGGTCAGCTACCTATACCCTATCCTGTGGATAGGGGACAAATTATTTTTCGTCAGGGATCTCCATTAACTTCCCTGAATTACATTGTAACAATCATATATCTTTATAGCGGCCAGTGCTCTCTCTTTTTTGTATTACATTACTCTAAATACCTTCTCTAATAACATATATTATATTTGCTTGTACTATAATAGTTTGTTACAAGGTTGCAGCCACCACTAGTTCATACATTGAACTCAACAGTAAAGCAGTATGCATTGTGCTCCTGAGCTCCCTCTGGTGGTGGCTACAGGCAGCTAGAATTTTTTTTTCTTTTACTTTTTTTTATTATTATTATTTTTAAAGAAATGAGAAGAGCAGATGACATAAACGATAAACAGGAAATAGACACAGCTGTGAAATATGGAAATTTTTTTTTTTTTTTAAAACATGTAAGTCTATTGAAGGGATTTGAATACCAGAAACACAGAATTTAGAACTCTTGAAGATGAGTAGTGGACATTTAAAGTAAGTTCACAAACAGACCCAATGTAATGAAGAATACTGTGTCCCTGTAGCGGAATGTGACCCTCTGCACAGGGACACACTTTTCTACTTTTCTGCTTTACAGCCGCCTCCCTCTCACGCCCTAATCCTAAAATCTAACCCTAACCCTTACCACTAATCCTTACCCCTAATCCTTACCCTGACCACTATTCCTAATCCCTAATACTAACCCTGACCACTAACCTTACCACTAATCCTTACCCCTAATCCTAACCCCGAATGATAACCCTTACTTATAATCCTAACCCCTAATCCTAACCCTTACCACTAATCCTAACCCTTACCACTAATCCTAACCCCTAATCCTAACCCTTAACACTAATCCTTACCCCTAATCCTAACCTAACCTACCACTAATCCTAACCCTTACCACTAATCCTAACCACTAATCCTAATCCTAACCCATAATCCTAATCCTGACCCATAATCCTAACCCATAACCCCAAATCCTAACCCTTACCCCTAATCCGAACCCCTAACCCTTAACTTTACCACTAATCTTAACCTCTAATCCTAACCCTTACCACTAATCCTAACCCCTAATCCAAACTACAATCATAGCCTAATCATAATCCTAACCCCTAATCCTAACCCCTAATCCTAACCCTAATCCTAACCCCTAATCCTTATCCTAATCCTTACCCTAATCCTAACCCTTACCCCTAATCCTAACCCCTAATACTAACCCCTAATCCTTACTATAATCCTAACCCGTACCATAATCCTAACCCTTACCCCTAATCCTAACCCCTAACAGCGATCAGCACTGAGAAGGGCTGAGCGCACTGAGGCTCAGGTCACATTCGGCTACGGGTCCCAGTTTTTTTCACTTCACCGGCTGTCCAAGAAGAGGTTAATATGGTCATCTGCAGATCCTTAGACTCAAGTGAGGAGGATTAGGGGAGAACAAGGTGTCAGAAACCAGATATTTCGGGAAACCTGTAAGATCTGTGGTAAAGGACAAACCCAGCGACATTTCTTCTCCTTTCCGGAGGCGCTGCCGACATGTCCAGGATACGCACTGTAATCTTATATATAAAGAAAATGTTGGCAGCCCCTGAACTTCCTTATCATCCAAGAAGTCTCTGAAGAAACGTGATTCCCTAAAGCCGGCGCATCAATACTGGAAGATGACAATCTTACCGCTCCAGCCATCAAATATAAAGGACGTGACTGGCAGCGGCTGTCAGGGGGAATCTGCCACTTACGAGCAATATGCCTGACAACCTCTACCATCTACAACAGTCTTTGCCAACCAGCGTGCCTCCAGCAGTTGCAAAACTACAATTCCCAGCATGCCCGGACAGCCGTTGGCTGTCCGGGCATGCTGGGAGTTGTAGTTTTGCAACAGCTGGAGGCACACTGGTTAGGAAACACCAGTCTACAAGATTGTACGGTTAATAAAACAACCTACGGGAGTTTTGTATTAGGTGTACCGAAGTTGATACAGTAAAGGGTTAATGAACACAACAGGAGACCAAGGTACATTCTTTTGGATTGAGAACTTAGAGAAAAAAAAACATAAAAATAAAAAAAAGCAAACAAGAAAAATCAGTTAATTGGAAAGTTATGGCCACAAGATGACTAGAAGAGAGATCATATTAAAAACACGTGCTGTAATCTTCAGGGGGGCGACTATAGTCAGAGGCTTACATGGCATGGATAGGGGCCTTATATATGTTTATTAGCCTTAAAGGGAACCTGTCAGGATGAACATGTCCTCTAATCCACCGGAATCATGTTATAGAGCAGGAGGAGCTGAGCAGATGATATATACAATACAGTACAATCTACAGGTATCATGTTATAGAGCAGGAGGAGCTGAGCAGATGATATATACAATACAGTACAATCTACAGGTATCATGTTATAGAGCAGGAGGAGCTGAGCAGATGATATATACAATACAGTACAATCTGCAGGTAACATGTTATAGAGCAGGAGGAGCTGAGCAGATGATATATACAATACAGGGCAATCTGCAGGTAACATGTTATAGAGCAGGAGGAGCTGAGCAGATGATATATATAATACAGTACAATCTGCAGGTATCATGTTATAGAGCAGGAGGAGCTGAGCAGATGATATATACAATACAGTACAATCTGCAGGTATCATGTTATAGAGCAGGAGGAGCTGAGCAGACGATATATACAATACAGTACAATCTGCAGGTAACATGTTATAGAGCAGGAGGAGCTGAGCAGACGATATATACAATACAGTACAATCTGCAGGTAACATGTTATAGAGCAGGAGGAGCTGAGCAGATGATATATACAATACAGGACAATCTGCAGGTAACATGTTATAGAGCAGGAGGAGCTGAGCAGATGATATATATAATACAGTACAATCTGCAGGTATCATGTTATAGAGCAGGAGGAGCTGAGCAGATGATATATACAATACAGGACAATCTGCAGGTAACATGTTATAGAGCAGGAGGAGCTGAGCAGATGATATATACAATACAGGACAATCTGCAGGTAACATGTTATAGAGCAGGAGGAGCTGAGCAGATGATATATATAATACAGTACAATCTACAGGTATCATGTTATAGAGCAGGAGGAGCTGAGCAGATGATATATACAATACAGGACAATCTGCAGGTAACATGTTATAGAGCAGGAGGAGCTGAGCAGATGATATATATAATACAGTACAATCTGCAGGTATCATGTTATAGAGCAGGAGGAGCTGAGCAGATGATATATACAATACAGGACAATCTGCAGGTAACATGTTATAGAGCAGGAGGAGCTGAGCAGATGATATATACAATACAGGACAATCTGCAGGTAACATGTTATAGAGCAGGAGGAGCTGAGCAGATGATATATATAATACAGTACAATCTGCAGGTATCATGTCATAGAGCAGAAGAAGCTGAGCAGATGATATATACAATACAGTACAATCTGCAGGTAACATGTTATAGAGCAGGAGGAGCTGAGCAGATGATATATACAATACAGTACAATCTGCAGGTATCATGTTATAGAGCAGGAGGAGCTGAGCAGATGATATATACAATACAGTACAATCTGCAGGTAACATGTTATAGAGCAGGAGGAGCTGAGCAGATGATATATACAATACAGGACAATCTGCAGGTAACATGTTATAGAGCAGGAGGAGCTGAGCAGATGATATATATAATACAGTACAATCTACAGGTATCATGTTATAGAGCAGGAGGAGCTGAGCAGATGATATATACAATACAGGACAATCTGCAGGTAACATGTTATAGAGCAGGAGGAGCTGAGCAGATGATATATACAATACAGTACAATCTGCAGGTAACATGTTATAGAGCAGGAGGAGCTGAGCAGATGATATATACAATACAGTACAATCTGCAGGTAACATGTTATAGAGCAGGAGGAGCTGAGCAGATGATATATACAATACAGGACAATCTGCAGGTAACATGTTATAGAGCAGGAGGAGCTGAGCAGATGATATATATAATACAGTACAAACTGCAGGTATCATGTTATAGAGCAGGAGGAGCTGAGCAGATGATATATACAATACAGGACAATCTGCAGGTAACATGTTATAGAGCAGGAGGAGCTGAGCAGATGATATATACAATACAGGACAATCTGCAGGTAACATGTTATAGAGCAGGAGGAGCTGAGCAGATGATATATATAATACAGTACAATCTGCAGGTATCATGTTATAGAGCAGGAGGAGCTGAGCAGATGATATATACAATACAGGACAATCTGCAGGTAACATGTTATAGAGCAGGAGGAGCTGAGCAGATGATATATACAATACAGTACAATCTGCAGGTAACATGTTATAGAGCAGGAGGAGCTGAGCAGATGATATATACAATACAGGACAATCTGCAGGTAACATGTTATAGAGCAGGAGGAGCTGAGCAGATGATATATATAATACAGTACAATCTGCAGGTATCATGTTATAGAGCAGGAGGAGCTGAGCAGATGCTATATACAATACAGTACAATCTGCAGGTAACATGTTATAGAGTGGGAGGAGCTGAGCAGATGATATATATACAATACAGTACAATCTGCAGGTATCATGTTATAGAGCAGGAGGAGCTGAGCAGATGATATATACAATACAGAACAATCTGCAAGTATCAGGTTATAGAGCAGGAGGAGCTGAGCAGATGATATGTACAATACAGTACAATCTGCAGGTATCATGTTATAGAGCAGGAGGAGCTGAGCATATGATATATATTCAATACAGTACAATCTGCAGGTAACATGTTATAGAGCAGGAGGAGCTGAGGAGATAATATATACAATACAATACAATCTGCAGGTAACATGTTATAGAGCAGGAGGAGCAGAACAGATGATATATACAATAAAGTACAAACTGCAGGTATCATGTTATAGAGCAGGAGGAGCTGAGCAGATGATACATACAATAAAGTACAAACTGCAGGTATCATGTTATAGAGCAGGAGGAGCTGAGCAGTTGATATATACAATACAGTACAATCTGCGGGTATCATGTTATAGGGCAGGAGGAGCTGAGCAGATGATATATACAATACAATCTGCAGGTAACATGTTATAGAGCAGGAGGAGTTGAGCAGATGATGTATACAATACAGTACAATCTTCTGTAGGTAACATGTTATAGAGCAGGAGGAGCTGAGCAGTTGATATATACAATACAGTACAATCTGCAGGTAACATGTTATAGAGCAGGAGGAGCTGAGCAGATGATATATATATACACAATACAGTACAATCTGCAGGTATCATGTTATAGAGCAGGAGGAGCTAAGCAGATGATATATACAATACAGTACAATCTGCAGGTATCATGTTATAGAGCAGGAGGAGCTGAGCAGATGATATATACAATACAGTACAATCTGCAGGTATCATGTTATAGAGCAGGAGGAGCTGAGCAGATGATACATACAATAAAGTACAAACTGCAGGTATCATGTTATAGAGCAGGAGGAGCTGAGCAGATAATATATACAATACAGTACAATCTGCAGGTAACATGTTATAGAGCAGGAGGAGCTGAGCAGATGATATATACAATACAGTACAATCTGCAGGTATCATGTTATAGAGCAGGAGGAGCTGAGCAGATGATATATACAATACAGTACAATCTGCAGGTAACATGTTATAGAGCAGGAGGAGCTGAGCAGATGATATATACAGTACAGGACAATCTGCAGGTAACATGTTATAGAGCAGGAGGAGCTGAGCAGATGATATATACAATACAGTACAATCTGCAGGTAACATGTTATAGAGCAGGAGGAGCTGAGCAGATGATACATACAATAAAGTACAAACTGCAGGTATCATGTTATAGAGCAGGAGGAGCTGAGCAGATGATATATACAATACAGTACAATCTGCAGGTATCATGTTATAGAGCAGGAGGAGCTGAGCAGATGATATATACAATACAGTACAATCTGCAGGTAACATGTTATAGAGCAGGAGGAGCTGAGCAGATGATATATACAATACAGTACAATCTGCAGGTAAGATGTTATAGAGCAGGAGGAGCTGAGCAGATGATATATACAATACAGTACAATCTGCAGGTATCATGTTATAGAGCAGGAGGAGCTGAGCATTAACCCCTTAAGGACACATGACGTACTGGAACGTCATGTGTCCACTCCCGATCTATAACGCGGGGCCACGGCGTGGCCCCGCGTCATAGCGGGTCGGGCCCGGCCTCTAACAACGGCCGGGACCCGTGGCTAATAGCGCGCGGCATTGATCGCTGTGCCGCGCGCTATTAACCCTTTAGACGCGGCGTTCAAAGTTGAACGCCGCGTCTAAAGTGAAACCGAAAGCATCCCGGCTAGCTCAGTGGGCTGTTCGGGATAGCCGCGGTGAAATCGCGGCATCCCGAACAGCTGACAGGACAGCGGGAGGGCCCCTACCTGCCTCCTCGCTGTCCGATCGCCGAATGACTGCTCAGTGCCTGAGATCCAGGCATGAGCAGTCATCCGGCAGAATCGTTGATCACTGGTTTCTTATGAGAAACCAGTGATCAACATAGAAGATCAGTGTGTGCAGTGTTATAGGTCCCTATGGGATAACAATGATCAGTGTGTGCAGTGTTATAGGTCCCTATGGGACCTATAACACTGCAAAAAAAAAGTGAAAAAAAAAAGTGAATAAAGATCATTTAACTCCTCCCCTATTAAAAGTTTGAATCACCCCCCTTTTCCAATAAAAAAAAAACACAGTGTAAATAAAAATAAAAATAAACATATGTGGTATCACCGCGTGCAGAAATGTCCGAATTATAAAAATATATCATTAATTAAACCGCTCGGTCAATGGCGTGCGCGCAAAAAAATTCCAAAGTCCAAAATAGTGCATTTTTGGTCACTTTTTATATCATTTAAAAATGAATAAAAAGTGATCAATAAGTCCTATCAATGCAAAAATGGTACCGTTAAAAACTTCAGATCACGGCGCAAAAAATGAGCCCTCATACCGCCCCATACACGGAAAAATAAAAAAGTTATAGGGGTCAGAAGATGACAATTTTAAACGTATTAATTTTCCTGCATGTAGTCATGATTTTTTCCAGAAGTCCGACAAAATCAAACCTATATAAGTAGGGTATCATTTTAATCGTATGGACCTACAGAATACATATCAGGTGTCATTTTTACCGAAAAATGTACTATGTAGAAACGGAAGCCCCCAAAAGTTACAAAACAGCGTTTTTTTTTTCAATTTTGTCGCACAATGATTTTTTTTCCCGCTTCACCATAGATTTTTGGGCAAAATGACTGACGTCATTACAAAGTAGAATTGGTGGCGCAAAAAATAAGCTATCATATGGATTTTTAGGTGTAAATTTGAAAGAGTTATGATTTTTTAAAGGCAAGGAGCAAAAAACGAAAATGCAAAAACGGAAAAACCTCCGGTCCTTAAGGGGTTAAAGGTGTACTCCACTGACCAGCGGTCAGAGCATTTAGAACATTCAGTTTCAGTGCATGCTGCGGGGGTCGGCCACGCCCCTTGTGACAGCACACCACGCCCCCTCAATGCAAGTCTATGGTGGGGGCGTGACTGACCCCCGCAGCGTGCACACAGCATTTGAAACTAAATGTTCTGAACGCTGGCAAGTGGAGTACCCCTTTAAACTTTGTCAAAAGTTTATTGACCACTCGTGAACCAATGAAATGCCTGTGATCAGGGGCATAACTAGAAACCACAGGCCCTGGGCCCCCCGACCCCCCGACCCAGCCGCACAACAATGTCATCGACTACAGCAATGATGGGAAACAGTCAGGAGAACACATAGATCTTCAGCAGCAGAACCACCTCCTGTCTTCTCTATGGTGCAGGCACCGGTGAGTGAACAGATAGATAGATATGAGATAGATAGATACGAGATAGATAGATAGATAGATATGAAATAGATATGAGAGATAGATAGATATGAGATAGATAGATAGATAGATAGATAGATATGAGATAGATAGATAGATATGAGATAGATAGATAGATAGATAGATAGATATGAGATAGATAGATAGATAGATAGATAGATATGAGATAGATAGATACGAGATAGATAGATATGAAATAGATATGAGATAGATAGATAGATATGAAATAGATATGAGAGATAGATAGATATGAGATAGATAGATAGATAGATATGAGATAGATAGATAGATATGAGATAGATAGATAGATAGATAGATATGAGATAGATAGATATGAGATAGATAGATATATAGATAGATAGATATGAGATAAGATAGATATGAGATAGATATGAGATAGATAGATATGAGATAGATAGATAGATATGAGATAGATACATAGATAGATAGATAGATATGAGATAGATAGATATGAGATAGATAGATATGAGATAGATACATAGATAGATAGATAGATAGATAGATAGATATGAGATAGATAGATATGAGATAGATAGATATGAGATAGATACATAGATAGATAGATAGATACGGTATGAGATATATAGATAGATAGATATGAGATAGATAGATAGATATGAGATAGATAGATATGAGATAGATAGATAGATATGAGATAGATAGATACAAGATAGATAGATAGATAGATACGAGATAGATAGATAGATAGATATGAGATAGATAGATATGAGATAGATAGATATGAGATAGATAGATATGAGATAGATAGATATGAGATAGATAGATAGATAGATATGAGATAGATAGATATGAGATAGATAGATATGAGATAGATAGATACGAGATAGATAGATACGAGATAGATAGATACGAGATAGATAGATACGAGATAGATAGATAGATATGAGATAGATAGATAGATATGAGATAGATAGATAGATAGATAGATATGAGATGGATAGATAGATAGATATGAGATAGATAGATATGAGATAGATAGATATGAGATAGATAGATATGAGATAGATAGATAGATAGATAGATAGATATGAGATAGATATGAGATAGATAGATATGAGATAGATAGATATGAGATAGATAGATAGATATGAGATAGATATGAGATAGATAGATAGATAGATATGAGATAGATAGATATGAGATAGATAGATAGATAGATATGAGATATATAGATAGATACATAGATAGTAGATAGATAGATAGATACGGTATGAGATATATAGATAGATATGAGATATATAGATAGATACATAGATATGAGATATATAGATAGATACATAGATAGAACACAGACATATACAGAACTCAGTTCACATTGTTTGGAATCTTTGAAAACTTTCATTTGTAACAAGACATTTTTGGCAGAGAGTCGTCCGGAGCTGAATAGAACAATCTGCGGCGCTCAGACGTTCTCCATCCCAGATGTTAGTCATGTGGTTTTAGTTATGCGACACTGATTTCTTTTTTATTTCGAAAGGTCAATTTTTGTCCAGCAATGGAAAATATGATTGTTCCGATGACTAAAACAGAATCTTGCTTTAATTCCTCCTTATCATTCCCAGTAGTAAAGATAAACCCATAATGCAATAATTATTAGAAGGAACCATATACCCTGCATAGTGGGGGTGGGGGAAGCCGTGGGGGCCAAGGATTTCACACCAGACATAGATAGATATTAAAGGGAGGAAAAGATGACGGTGGAAACACATCAAACAATTCCACAATATATATATTTTTTTAAGAACAACTATTCTAAGTGTAGATATACAGTGAATTTTTGGGCTCTCACTGCTGTTAATCAGCTCCTGAGAGCCCCCTCCATGGTGCACAGCTATTTCTCATACTCTACATTTCAGGGGGAAGGGCCACAGCTGGACTGTCTGCCAGAAATACATGCACAGGAACTTCCTCCTTTACTTGTCTGGCCAATCACAGTACATCACATACTCCTCTCTGCAAGGCCATGACATAGTGAAAGTACACTGAAATGCTTGCTTTGTGCTGGGCTGATGATTTACACAGTACACAACTATAAATAGCATATAGAGGGAGAAGGGATTAAAGGGGTACTCCGGTGGAAAACAACATTTTTTTTTAAATCAACTTGTGCCAAAAAGTTATACAGATTTGTAAATTACTTCTATTTAAAAATGTATTCCTTTCAGTACTTAGCAGCTGCTGTATGCTCCACAGGAAGTTGTGTAGTTTTTTCCAGATAGAAAGGTAAAAAAAAGGTAAAAAAACGGGGCACTCCCTAGTGTTGTATATAAGGTAGATAAATGAACACTGCAAATACCCACCACCAACACCCAAGGTGTCATACTGACTTTTTTTGGATGTACAATAAGGCTAGTAGTATAACTTGTGTTGTATGGTCTGCGGGTCTGCAGGGGGAATGGTAAACAGTTTGCTGTTCTGGACCCTTTTTTCCGTAATCCTGGAGGAAACGGAGGAGGGATAGCAATACAGAGAGTAAAAAAATAGGGGGTTCGTAAGAGCGCTACTGTGTGCAGAAGTGAATGAAGTAGAACGTACGCCAGCAGTTACACAGGACTAGCTTTTATTGAAGAGAAGTCAAATAGAAACTGGACAACGCGTTTCGGCGCACACTCGCATTGTCCTGTTTCTATTTGACTTCTTTTCAATAAAAGCTAGTCCTGTGTAACTGCTGGCGTACGTTCTACTTCATTCACTTCTGCACACAGTAGCGCTCTTAAGAACCCCCTATTTTTTTACTCTCTATATCGCTAGTTTTTTCAGTGTGAGCACAGTGCTCTCTGCTGACACCTCTGTCCATGTCAGGAACTGTCCAGAGAAGAAGCAAATCCCCATAGCAAAAAATCCTTCTCTGGACAGTTCCTGACATGGAATGAGGTGTTAGCAGAAAGCACTGTGTTCAAACTGGAAAGAACTACACAACTTCCTGTGGAGCATACAGCAGCTGATAAGTACTGGAAGGATTATGATTTTTAAATAGAAGTAATTTACAAATCTGTTTGTTTTCCACTGGAGTACCCCTTTAACGATTCATTGGGTTTTTGCATGGTGCTATGTAAGCAGGCATCAAAGAAACAGCAGGACAGCATGGAAAAGGGTTACCCTATGCACTGAACATGCTGCACTGTACTTGGGGATGATTTACACAGCACAGGACTATATATAGCATATGGAAGGAGACGGGTTTACTGAGGCACTGGCTCTGCAAGTTGCTGTAATCTGAAAGAAAAACAGCAACAGCAAAGCAAGGAAAGGCTTACACTTAGCACTATTGCTTCTAAGACTAGAGGGAAGCCTTGAATTACCTTTCATTGACAGTGCTGATCCTCTTTACACTCACATATGCAGGTGCACAGCCCCGGCTTTCTCAGACTCTCCCTCTACAGCACAGAACTCAAGGCAAAGCCCCGGGACAACTTTCTATGTTCTGTCTTGCAAGTCTCTGTTACTTGAGACAGATTTCTCCTGACAACAGGCAGTGGACAGCAGATTACAGGGAAGGGAGACACCTAGTGGTCAAGACTTTAGAGTTGTTTTTGGGGGGTACGGAGTCATATTTGATAAATTAAACTTTACTTTGAAGCCCAGCAATAAGAAATGTGATGCATTTAGTCTAATTCTAAACGTCTACACCATTAATATATCTATCCCTATTAGAGATGAGGGAATTTACAGTAAATTCAATTCGTCACAAACTTCTCGGCTCGGCAGTTGATGGCTTTTCCTACGTAAATTAGTTCAGCTTTCAGGTGCTCTGGTGGGCTGGAAAAGGTGGATACAGTACTAGGAGACTCTTTCCTAGGAATGTATCCACCTTTTCCAGCCCACCGGAGCACCTGAAGGCTGAACTAATTTACGCAGGATAAGTCATCAACTGCCGAGCCGAGAAGTTCGTGACGAATCGAATTTACTGTAAGTTCGCTCATCTCTAATCCCTATGTTTGAACTTTTACATCAGTTCAGTATCCCCAACATCTTGTGGAATATGTCGATGGCTGCAGAATATTAACCCCAAGTCATCAATTGTCGAAGTAATTGCCTCAAGCGTCACGAGGGCGTCACGTCTATAGCATTTCCCAAAACAAAATCCACATATATATCGTCTAATAATGTACTGAGGCAATGACTCGTTCTCTATTACCCATCCCAGAGAAGACACAAAGGAAAAAATAAAAACATAAAACAAAAAAACAACAAAGACATAAAAAACAGGTATATAAAAACTGGAAAATAGATAAAACAAACCCCGTCAGGATTTCTAAAATGGAATAAATCCCTAATAGAAAGTGAAAAAGATAATATTAGATCTCATGAAGATGTTCTATATATAAACCCGTAAATGTATTCCGTTTTGAGAAGTGGCCTTTTTTTTAAATGACTGTCTGGAGCCGTGTAATTAAAGCGGAGTAACGGCCTGATAATGAAGAGTTACTATGGAAACTGATTTTATTTTCACCATAAAGAGCACCGAGGCTTCGGGTGTAGGTGCTCATGTGAAAATAAAATTATGTCATTATATCAGCAAAAAAAAAAAAAGATACAAAAAAAATCTATGTATCTCTTAATTAAGTGCAATGAGCTCCGTATTATTCACAGATTTGTATTCATGTTCTGGTTACAATATAACAATATTACCGTAAACCTTATATGGATTTAAGTGAAATTGTATCAATTTTGGAAATGTGTTTTAGAAAAATGAAACCTACAAAAATATCAAAATAAGAATAAGAATAATAAATAATAACAACAACAACAATAATAATAATAATACCAATAACAAAAACATTAATAATAATAATACCAATAACAAAAACAATAATAATACCAATAACAAAAACAACAACAACAAACAACAATTATTTTTCGCCCTATAGGACGCACCGGCGTATAAGACGCACCCAATTTATAGGTGCAAAATCAAAAAAAATAAAGATTTTGAACACAATAGTGGTCTTCAACCTGCAGACCTCCAGATGTTGCAAAACTACAACTCCCAGCATGCCCGGACAGCCGTTGGCTGTCCGGGCATGCTGGGAGTTGTAGTTTTGCAACATCTGGAGGTCCGCAGATTGAAGACCACTGCATAGGAGGTAATACTCACGTGTCCCCGCCGCTCTGGACCCATCACCGCTGCCCTGGATGTCGCTCCATCGCTGTCGCCGTGTCCCCGTCGCTCCGGAACGTCTCTGCTGCCGGCCGGGTATCCTCGCTCTCCGTCGCCGCCATCACGTCGTTAAGCACGCTGATGCACGTACGCGACGACATGATGACGAGGAAGGAGAGCGCCGGCCAAACGGGATCCCTGAACGGAGAAGACACCGAGGAGGCAGGTAAGGTCCCTCCCGGTGTCCTGTAAGCACTAACCCGGCTATTCAGTCGGGCTGTTCGGTCAGCTTTGATCGCCGCGTCTGAAGGGTTAATACAGGGCATCACCGCGATCGGTGATGTTCTGTATTAGCCGCGGGTCCCGGCCGTTGATGGCCGCAGGGACCGCCGCGATAGGGGTGTATTCGCCGTATAAGACGCACCGACTTTTTACCCCCAGTTTTGGGGAAGAAAAAGTGCGTCTTATACGGCGAAAAATACGGTAATAGTAAAAAAAAAAGTGATAGTTCAATTTGGAATTTAATTTGGGACTAATGTGAGTCAAGACCATCTCTATACAGCACTGTGGAATATATTGGTGCTATTGAAAGAAAAGAATGATGATTATTATTATTATTATGATTATTATTGTTATTATTATTATTAATAATATACCAGGGTTTTTCCAACATTGAAATTTTAACGTTTTTTTTTTTTTTTTTTTTTTTTTTATAAACAATGTGGCCAAATCAAAAACGACTAAATTTCAGGATTATTTTGATAAATAGATAGTAAAGTGCAATGTTGAAAAAAAAAATAATAAATAAAATCTTATAATATTGGTTTATCACAATAACTTGTTGTAAACAATAGGCTATGTTCTGATGGCACATTCCCCGCTGTGTCTGCACGTAGTGGCCGATTTCCCGTCTGCAGGCGCAGTGTCTACAGCAGACACACAGATCTACCCTCCGCAGAAGGGAGCTTTCTCTGCCTTCGCTCTGTGGTCGCCATGAATTGCGCTGTAGATGGGTTCCATGTGACCCTTCCCTATACATATTTACAAGTAGATAACTTGCTGCAGACTTTGCTACATATTGACTTTAATGGGTCCACAGCAAATCTGCAATAATAGAGGAGGGGGATTTGCTGTGGGCCCATAGAACTTATTGTTCTTTGTTCTTCTATTGTTATTTGTTCTTTTCTTTTTGGAACACAGAGCTCTCTGCTGACATCATGAGAACAGTGCTCTCTGCTGACATCTCTGTCCATTTTAGGAACTGTCCAGAGCAGCATATGTTTGCTATGGGGATTTTCTCTTACTCTGGACAGTTCTTAAAATGGACAGAGGTGTCAGCAGAGAGCACTGTGCTCATGATGTCAGCAGAGAGCTCTGTGTTCCAAAAAGAAAAGAATTTACTCTGTAGTATTCAGCAGCTAATAAGTACTGGAAGGATTAAGATTTTTTTTAATAGAAGTGCGGAAGCACGATACGGCTGTGACCAGTCTACCGGATTTTCCGGCGTTCCTGTCTCCCTGCACCTGTATATCCTAACTGCACTTTAAGAAATAAAGAAGTTTGTCGCTACCTGGACGTGGTGAGTGCCGCTCATTTCACATTCCTCTACACGTCTAATATACAAATCTGTTTAACTTTCTGGCACCAGTTGATTAAAAAAAAAAAAAAAAAGATAAGATAAGATAAGAGACACTTATCATAAGTTTAATTTACTGCAGATTTCCTTTAAGCCAAAATAAACAAAAAAAGCTGAACATAGAAGAGGTGTGGCTTCTGAAAGGGGCGTGACTTTCTGGGAGGGGTGTGGCTTTCAAGCTGGACTGACAAACTCAACGGGGGATGCAGAGCAAATCTTGTGGAGTTAGGAATCCAAAGTCCCATAGACTTTTATGGGACTTCAGACAAAAATCGGGACCCTCGAAAATGGCGTTGGGTTAGGGTTAATTAAACTATTCTATATTTTTAGCTGACATATAAAAGAACGTGCACCAAGTTTTTCCAGCCCATACACAAGAACATTACGATTTATTTATATAGATTATATCCTGTACTATATTGCAAAGTCTGGAGTTTTAAAGGGGTCCTCCGGTGCTGGTGCGTTCTGAACATTTTGTTCAGAATGCTCGGAGCCGGAGGCGGTGATTGTGATGTCATGGCCACGCCCCTCCATTCATGTCTATGGGAGGGGGCGTGTCGGCCGACACGCCCCCTCCCATAGACAGGAATGGAGGGGCGTGGCCATGACATCACGAGGGACGTGGCCATGACATCACAACCACTGCCGCAGGAACCCGGCGTTTGTTTAGAGGCAGCAGGGACCCCCACGATCAGACAACTTTTCCCCTATACTTTGGATAGGGAATAGGATGTTTAGCAGCGGAGTACCTCTTTAAAAGCTTTAGTGCTGAAATCTCCCAGCATTCCTCACTTGTTTAGTATCTGCATATATCTGGGAAGTGTCATCTTTACACCAGACAATAGTCATATGATGAAAAACTCACTGATCCCCCTCCCCCGAGGAGTTTATGGGCATGTAAATGGTTAATAATCCTAATCATAACGACAATCCTCCCCATAATTCAGACATCACCGTCATGTCGACTTTTCTTTATAATAATTCCCTGACTTTGTGCTTTGCGGCGGGAAGAGAATTGTTCGCACTGATATTACGGTTATTACAGCGGATCAGGATCCGTCATCTAATGATCGTCTTCTGCACAAATCATCATTTCTACCTTATTTCACAGTTTGATTCTCAAAGACGCTGAGTAAAAAAGAAAATTGTAAACCAGACGAATAATCGTACAAAAGTGAACAACGAGATATAAAACAGCGAGAACTACAGGAAACTCCGCGTCTACTGAGATACAACACCCCCAACAACAGAACAAAAGTATATATATATATATATCGTAACAATATTGTCGCCCCACCGGTGGGTGGATCCAATGTACTAATAGGGACAGTCCTCTATAAAAGGGTAAATAACTGGCAGGGGCAGCATCAGCCCCAGGATAACTCAGTCAGGTGCCAAGTGGGCGTGCCTAGTGATCTGAACATGTGCTAGAACATTGGAGCAGACCCTCAGGAGCCCCATATAACTGGACCTGTAACTAAATGAGCCCCCACAGAATAAGTAATGTAATGTATGTACACAGTGATCTCACCAGCAGAATAGTGAGTGCAGCTCTGGAGTATAATACAGGATATAACTCAGGATCAGTACAGGATAAGTAATGTAATGTATGTACACAGTGACCCCACCAGCAGAATAGTGAGTACAGCTCTGGAGTATAATACAGGATATAACTCAGGATCAGTACAGGATAAGTAATGTAATGTATGTACACAGTGACCCCACCAGCAGAATAGTGAGTACAGCTCTGGAGTATAATACAGGATATAACTCAGGATCAGTACAGAATAAGTAATGTAATGTATGTACACAGTGACCCCACCAGCAGAATAGTGAGTGCAGCTCTGGAGTATAATACAGGATATAACTCAGGATCAGTACAGGATAAGTAATGTAATGTATGTACACAGTGACCTCACCAGCAGAATAGTGAGTACATGTCTGGGGTATAATACAGGATATAACTCAGGATCAGTACAGAATAAGTAATGTAATGTATGTACACAGTGACCCCACCAGCAGAATAGTGAGTGCAGCTCTGGAGTATAATACAGGATATAACTCAGGATCAGTACAGGATAAGTAATGTAATGTATGTACACAGTGACCTCACCAGCAGAATAGTGAGTACAGGTCTGGGGTATAATACAGGATATAACTCAGGATCAGTACAGGATAAGTAATGTAATGTATGTACACAGTTTCCTCACCAGCAGAGTAGTGAGTACAGCTCTGGAGTATAATACAGGATATAACTCAGGATCAGTACAGGATAAGTAATGTAATGTATTTACACAGTGACCTCACCAGCAGAATAGTGAGTACAGCTCTGGAGTGCTGACCAATTAGTTGCGGGTGTGGTCGTGCTTCAGCTGTGTGTGTCTGCTGTGTCTCCTGAGCTCCAGGGAATTACCATCTGTTCCACCTGGGGCCTGCTTCCTCCTCCCCAGGGAGGGAGTGGGTTTCCAGGCATGAGTGAGGGAGGCGAGGCCCAGGCTTCTGCTCCTCGGACTAGGCCGCAGGGGAGCAGTAGAAGCCAGCAAGCGGCCGGAACATCGGAGGATTTGGGGGTGAGGCGTTCTACTAGGAGTCGCAGCAATGCTGCTCCAACTCCCCCCACAGAGGTGAGAAGCTGCAAGGCTGGATCCTCCTCGGAAAAGCTGGGTGCAGCCAGCGGAAAGCTGGGTTTGTCTGGAAGAAGGCAGAGTACTCACGGAGGTGAAGCCGACCTCAGTGAGGAAGGCTGGGGAGTGCTGAGGACCCGGGAGTCTATTTCCACCTATACCTCCCGGGTAAAAAGTCACCTCCGTGAGTATGAAGACGCCTGTAAGGCCATCAGGAGGCTCCGAGAGGAACTGCGCTGTGACCGTGCCAAGGCCAAGATTACTCCAAAAAGGAAAAAGACAGAGATCCAGGGGCAGATAAAGGGACTCATGTCTGAAATACAAGTTTTGGAGGAGAGGAGAGCCGAATTATTGGAGAAGAGTGGTCCATTTAAAGAGAAACTGGAAAATGAGGAGCGCTTCAGGGTGAAAGAAGAAGATAAAAATAAAAGGTTGATGGGGCTGCAACCTGAGAGCCAGGTGGATGATGTGGAGGAGATGGAGGAAGAACAACAGCCAGATCCACCTGGTGGCCTGCGGCAACAGCAGCAGGCCCCGTACAGTGGGCCCCCTGCACAGCAACCAGCAGTATCACCTGCCGACTCAGGGGAGGACAGTGACAGCAGCTACCAGGGAGGGGCGCTAATGGCCCAGATCCGCATGCTGGAATCCCCAGTGTGTCCTCAGAACCTGATGTTTGGAGATGAGCTCCCAAATGAGGCACCTGGGGGTAAGAAGAAAAAGAAGACCAAGCCAAAGCAGCAAGAAGTGGTGAGTTACATCTACACCCCCCTCCCTGTATACCCTGAGTCGGCCGCAGGGTCAGCTCATTGTGCAAGCCCCGTTACCCAGCCCAGCCCGTGTTCTGTGGTGGACTCGGTGCAAAGGTGCGGGGAGAGTACAGATACTAAAAGGGCGCAGAGCTCCATGCCTGTTTGCAGTAGCAGGGATGGAGCAGAGAATGCATCGGCCGAAAGGCCGTACAGTGAGGGCGGCCCAGCGGTGGGCAGAGAGGCAGACTCCGGTGCTGTAGTTCGCTCCCCTGTGGGAGAGGGGGGTGACTCAGTGCCGGAGGTAGCAAAGGGCATAACGGACACTCCCAAAAGTGAAGAAAAACGTTTGTTTTGTATTGGTGCCGCTGATCCCATTGATCAGCGGCGCCATGAAAAGACTGGAGATGATGCTGATGAGGCGGAGGGCACTAATAAGAACAGGGCTGGGGCCTCCTCTAGACCGGGCAAGCATGCTGCCCGGTCCCTTAAAGGGCCAGCGGAGGTTGTCCCAGCCCTAGTGCCCCGTGATGCTGAGGCCGGATTATCTGTTTCTGGTCCAGCCAGTGTGAATGAGAAGGTAAATGGGGGTACGGGGTGTATGACTGGGGAGCGGATGGAGGTTAATATTATTGGAGAAGGTGATTTTGCTGTTGCTGAAATTAGGGGTGGTGATGGGACTACAGATGATGTTATTGGAAACAATGTTGTTGGGGGAAGTGCTAATGTTGTTATTGGGGGTGGTGGGGATGTTGTCATTAGAAGTGGTGTAGGTGTAGGGTCTGGTCCGGTTGCCCCCCCAGTGGTGACAGACCATAGGAGTTATGCCAATGTCACTGCTGGGGGAAGTAGAATACTTTCCTCGTCTCCTGACTCTAGGGACGGTTTATTGCAGCGACGTCTCCTGGAGGCTCTGAAAAAGGGGGAAAGGTCGATTAATGTAGAGGGTAGAGCAGTTGATCTGTCCTTCTGGATAGAGAGACACGGTCTCTCTGCCTTCCGAGAGGAAAGAGGGGGCAATACTGTGTGGTCCCTCCCAACAGCCGGGGCAGGTAGTAACCGTAGGAATGTGGTCCGTCTTCGGTGGCAGGGCGAAGATATGTGTCCTTCAAGGACCAAAGTGGTTGAGCTCTTGCTAAAGATGGGCTTCAAGGCAGTTGATATCTTTGCCTTGATACATCCCTACGGTGCTCCTGAATTCGATATCAGTTTTGTTCGGCCAGAGGGGCTTGAGCTTTTCTGGTCGAATTATGAATTGGTAAAGAATGAGCCCGGCTGGCGAGACTTTGCCGTACAGGCATTGTCTCGTCAAAACGAAATCAAGAGAGTGACTGTTTTGACCCGTAACGAATCACTCTCTTGTGTTGACATCATCACCTGGTTAGGACGGTATGGCGAGGTAATGGGGGTCCCGCAGAAGAACAGGGACGAGTTTGGCATCTGGTCAGGAGCCTGGACGTTTCTGGTAAAACTTAAACGTTCAGGAAATACAGTTACCCATATTCCATCCTCTGCCTTTCTCGGCAGGGATCGTATCCAGATTTTCTACCGGGGTCAGCCGAAGCTCTGTCACAGATGTGGTGACCCCACACACTTCAGTGCAAACTGTACGGTGCAGAAATGTGCCTTGTGTGGGGGTGTAGGCCATCTTGCCGCATCTTGTGCGGAGATTAGGTGTCACCTGTGTGGTGACTTAGGTCACCCATTCAGTCGTTGTCCTCGTTCTTTCGCTAATGCAGTCTTGTCCCCAGCGGGTGAAGATCACGAGCCGGAATCTGCTGGGGAGGGGACTAGCAGGGGTGGAGGAACTGAGGGGTCAGTGAGGAACAGCAAGAGAAAGACACCAGCCCAACTAAGACGTCTTGATAAACGCCAAAGGGATAGGGTGATGGGGAAAGCCCGGGTTACTGGGACGACCTCTCATTCTGTCCCAGAGGCCAACCTTGCTGCTGAGACCCTGAGGGATGGCGAGCTGAATGAGGAGGTCAGGAGGATCCAGAATGAGGAAGGTGCCATCTCCTCAGATAGCGTGGAGGAGGATGATGTGGGATGGCAGAAGGAGACACGAAAGCGGGGTACAAGTAAAAAAAAAAAGGGAGATTTAAGATCTTCTCCCACCCTGGTCCAGGTGCCAAAGGAAGGCAAAACTGACTCCCCTCTGGTTGGCCTTTCCAATCGATTCCGACCCCTCAGGGACATCTCCTCCTCTTCTTCGGAAGGGGAGGATGAGGGGGAGGTGGCAGAGGGGCTTCCAGGGGGCGCCGAGTCCTCTTCCCCTGGGGAGGTTATGTCCTCGGGGGAAGGGACTGGCCTAGAATCCGGAGACGAGGAAAGTAAAACGACGTCTGGTGAGATGGACACTTCCATTTCTCTAAAGAGGGTGAAGAGTTCTTCTGATGTGGAGGGTGAGAAGGGGAGTGGGAAAAAGAAAGCTGTTTAACTCAATCACCCTTGATGGCGGCACCCTCTCCGTTGACGCTGGCGTCCATTAATGTCGCCAGCATTAAGTCAGATACAGCTCGTTTTGCTGCCTATGATTTTTTTGCCCATATTAATGCTGATATTTTATTTTTGCAGGAGACCAGGCTTACAGATATGTCATCTATCTACAAGGCTAAAAGAGAGTGGAGGAATGGGCCCTCCTACTGGTCTCTTGGGGCCGAGCCGTATAGCGGAGTGGCGGTCCTTTTTACCGCAGCGGTAGAATGCCGACGGGTTATCGAGTTAGAAATGGGGAGGTGCCTGATCTTAGATGTCCTCATGAGGGGACAAGAACTTCGCCTTATTAACATCTACGGCCCACAGTCTAAGTGGGACCGGAAGTGCCTCTTTATGAGGATCAAGCCCTATCTTTTTACAAGTCGGCAGGTGGTCTTTGGAGGGGACTTCAATGCTGTCACGAGGCCCAAAGATAGGGGAGGTTCCAGAGACAAGCTGACTTATGATAGCGTCGCCCTTAATAGCATAGCGAGTGAGGCTCGCCTGGTGGATGTCCACATCCGGCACACCCCAGGCCACGCGGGATTCACCTATCATAGGGGTAGTTGTAGGTCTAGGATAGACAGGTTTTATTTAAAGGAGGAAGCCGTCTCTTCAGCAGTGTCTGTTGTTGAGGTGGAGTTCTCCGATCACTGTTTAATTTTGTTTTCTCTGAATGTCACAGAGACCCCCCGGATGGGCAGAGGCTATTGGAAGCTGAATTTGTCTCTCTTGGAAGAAGCGGAGATAAGACAGTCCTTTGAGGATTTTCTTCAGAGCCAGGTACCATTGCTGGGCCTTTGTAACAGTAAGTCAGAGTGGTGGGAGATCTTCAAGGAAAGGGTTGCGAGATTCTTCCGCCAGCTCTCGGGCCTCAGAAGCCTAAACAGGTACCGCTTGTACCAGGGCCTGAGGAAGAAACTTGAGAACCTTGTCTCGACCGGAGGTAGCCGAGAGGATATCTCCAGAGTGAAGTCCTTGTTGATGAAGTGCCAGTACGATAGGCACGCATCTTTGGTTTTTGAGAGGGATTACGGGAAGTACCGCTCGCCCGACCCTTACAGAAACTGCAAGATGTCAGTGAGTAGTAAAGTGGTCTCAGGACTGATTGATAGTACGGGATCCTTGAAGAGGTCCAGATCAGGGATCCTGGAGGTCGTCAGATCCTTCTACTCGCACCTCTTGGGAAGGAAGGATCTAGATCGAGATAAGGTATCAGCTTTCTTGGCTGAAACCGTCCCTGAACCAGGAGTAGACTCCTCTCTTGACGTTTTGACAGAGATGATCTGGGAAGAGGAAGTCAGGATGGCTATTGATGGGCTTGCCCTCAAGAAGTCACCCGGTCCGGATGGCTTAACATCTGAGTTCTATAAGACCTTTAAGGACCCTTTGGTTCCCCTCTTGACTGCGGTTTTTAATGAGTGTCTATCCTCGGGCACTTTGCCAAAGTCAATGAGGAGGTCAGCGCTGATCATCCTGTCAAAGGGTAAAGACCCGTCCCACATTGAGAATTGGCGTCCCATAGCACTTCTCAATGCGGACAGAAAGATTCTGGCAAAAGTGCTGTTTAACCGGCTGGTGGAGTTTGCACCCCGGCTCCTTTCGGGGGCTCAGCATTGCTCTGTTCCGGGCCGCAGTACATTTAGTGCTGTGCTCAGTGTCCGAGAGGCTGTGGAGCAGGGTAGGGCTGGCCACTGGAAGGGGTACTTGCTGTCCTTGGATCAGGCAAAAGTGTTTGATCGGGTTAACCATGAGTACCTCTGGTCTGTCCTTCTGAGATATGGCCTGCCAGGGGGTTTTGTTGATTGGCTTAAGACCTTGTATGTAGGGGCAGAGAGTTTCCCGCTTGTGAATGGTTGGATTGGCCGCTCTTTTGAGGTTGGGTCTGGTGTCCGTCAGGGTTGTCCTTTGAGCCCTTTGCTGTACGTGTTTGCAATCGATCCTTTCCTTAGAAGGATTGATTGTGGACCGTTGGCGGGGGTCAGAATGGACCTGGCGGTGCCGGATTCGGCTCTGAGGGCAGTAGCGTACGCTGATGATATCACCGTGTTTGTCTCCTCACAAGAGGAGGGCAGATGGGTGATGTCAGAGGTGGACCACTACTCGGAGGTATCCGGGTCCAAGATCAATCAGGATAAGTGTGAGAGTCTCTGGCTGGGAGGGGGAGATCCTGATTTTAACCTCCCGGACGCCCTTCCAGAGCCCCAGGAATCCGCAAAAGTCCTCGGCATCGAATTTGGTCACGGGGATTACCCCAAACAAAACTGGGACAGCAGGCTTAAGATCGCCGCTCAGAAGGTGGATCAGTGGAAGGGTTGGTCTTTGACCCTCCGGGAAAGGGTTAACCTGATGAAAACTTTCCTGCTCCCTTTGCTGATATATCTGGGCAGTGTATGCATGTTGCCAGAAACTCTTTGGACCCGGGTCTACAGTGTGTTCTTCCAAATGTTATGGGGGAATAGACTGAACCTAGTGAAGAGGGAGGTTACTTACCGTACAAGGAGACTAGGGGGGTTGTGTATGGTCAACCCTGTGGTGTTCCTAGTGAATACCTTTCTTAAGACCAATATAGCAAACCTCTGGTCAGAGAGGGCTCCTCCGTGGGTATCCTCCTGTAGGGGATGGTTTCGGCCTTTCTTCCAGGAATGGGAGACAGGAGGGCAAGTGAAGGATCTTCGCACACAACACGGGCATCTCCCGGCTTACGCTACCCCGGTTCTGAAGGTTATTCGTCGGTGGGGTCTGGGGATGTGGGAGATTAGGACTCTGTCGAGGAAATTCCTTGACAAGAGGGTCCTGTCTTCTCATTTCCAGAGGCCATTGGCGCTCAAGGACTGCCCAAGTCGGGATCTGGAGGTGGGTTTAGAGCTTTTGAATTCTATCAGGATCCCCTTGAAGTTTTGGGACTTGACTTGGCGCTGCTTCCATGGGAAACTGTGTGTGAGGGACAATCTGAAGTGCAGGAGCTCTGATGACCGGGGATGTCCCCGCGAGGAGTGTGGAGGCAGGCTGGAAAGCATGGAGCATTTTCTGCTTCATTGTCCCTTTAACACAGAGGTTTATAACAGGGTGGGCGCTTCCATTGGTTGGCCTCGGCTGGCCAGTCTCTCCTATGCGGAATGGGCCTATGGGGCATTCAGAAACCTTGGAGGCTGGGACCGGTGCACTTTATTCCTAGTCAGCTCAGTGGTCAGGTATTACACGTGGAACGCACGGTGTTTAGTGTCGACGCAGCGTAAAATCCTCCCTGTGGGTGAGGTGGTTAGGAACATTCTTGGTGACCTGGTGAAGGTGCGTTCTCTGGAGTACGAGAGGCTGGGTGCTGGCAGGGCCTCTCGTCTGTGGAGGGGCTCTGCCTTTAAAGTGCCTTAGCCTGTCGTCTCCCCCTGGTGGTGGGCTGATGCTGGCACATGAGTCTTTTTGTTTTGTGCTGTAGATATATGGTGATATAGGGCTTGCAGGCACTGAACTTGAGCTTTAGGGGTTTGTGTGATTGAAAAGCCTTATTGTTGTTTGTTGTTTGGTTTGTATAGTTTGTATTATTTTGTATATATTTGTTTTGTTTGTACATTTATGTATATGTGTATATATGTATATATATTGTATTTTTTTTTTCTAGGGGTTGTGTTGTGTTGGGGTTTAGTGTTAGGTTGGGTGGTGGGTAGATGGGGGGAGGGGGGATTCTGTGTGGGACTTTTTATTTAAAAAAATAAATAAGTAAAATCCTGGACTGGTTCATGGACGTCTGTTATCATGTACTGGGGGCATGGGATGCGGGACCAGCTCAGGGCCAAAAAAAAATTGGTATATTCTGTTTTTCTGTTTGCGGTGTTTGTTGGTGGTTTGACACATATTTATTATTTTGGGTGGTGAAATGCAACCGGACCAGTTTTTAGTTATTATTGTTGTTATTATTATTACTGTAAGTATTATTATTATTGTAGAGTGTTTAGTAGTTGTTGTTATTATAGCGGTGTGTTTGGTGAGAATGAGGCTGGACCAGAAGATACTTGGTTGGACATTTTTGGACTAATATGGACTCATTATTGTATATATTATACAGGTGTATGTTGTTTGTATTATTGTTATGGTGATGTTCGTTCTTTTTGTAATGTTTTATATTTTTTAATAAAAGATCTACAGGATATAACTCAGGATCAGTACAGGATAAGTAATGTAATGTATGTACACATTGACCTCACCAGGAGAATAGTGAGTGCAGCTCTGGAGTATAATACAGGATATAACTCAGGATCAGTACAGGATAAGTAATGTAATGTATGTACACAGTGACCTCACCAGCAGAATAGTGAGTACAGCTCTCGAGTATAATACAGGATATAACTCAGGATCAGTACAGGATAAGTAATGTAATGTATATACAGTGACCTCACCACCAGAATAGTGAGTACAGCTCTGGGGTATAATACAGGATATAACTCAGGATCAGTACAGGATAAGTAATATAATGTATGTACACAGTGACCTCACCAGCAGAATAGTGAGTCCAGCTCTGGAGTATAATACAGGATATAACTCAGGATCAGTACAGGATAAGTAATGTAATGTATGTACACAGTGACCTCACCAGCAGAATAGTGAGTACAGCTCTGGAGTATAATATAGGATATAACTCAGGATCAGTACAGGATAAGTAATGTAATGTATGTACACAGTGACCCCACCAGCAGAATAGTGAGTACAGCTCTGGAGTATAATATAGGATATAACTCAGGATCAGTACAGGATAAGTAATGTAATGTATGTACACAGTGACCTCACCAGCAGAATAGTGAGTCCAGCTCTGGAGTAAGGTTGGGTGTGTCTGTGCTCCTGTGACTTCCAGCAAACTTCCAGAGAAGCAGACTTTTCTTCCGCCCCTCCCCAGGTGTGTGGCAGACTCCTGGGTAGGGGTCTCTGCTATGGAGCCCCGGGAATCCAGGACTTCATTTTGCGCTCCCCGTTCTAGGCCGGAGGGGTGTGTGCGCGAACATACAACGGCCAGTAGCCAGGATGGGGTCAGAAGATCGACCAGGGCCCACAGCAATGTGGGGCCCCCTCCCCCATCCCCAGCTGGGAGCTGCAAAGCTTCTAGCAAAAGTTCATCCAGGCCAAGAAGCTCATCCAGGCAGAGGAATGGAGTAAAGGCGTCTACATCAGTTTCCCCAGAACCCCAGCAATGGGGGGTAAAGGGGCCAAGGGAATCCCTGGCAATATTCACATCCAGAATGCAGGCCAAGATGGCTCAATATGAGGAGCTTGGGAAGCAGCTCAGAGGAATAAGAGCGGATTTAAAATTTGCCCGATACCAAGTGGATCAGTCATCCAGGGCCAAGAAGGCAGCATTTGCCGCTAAGGTAAAAACATTAAAGAAAAAAGTGGAGGAGATTGTGCGGATGAGGTCTGACATTGTGGAAGGTGCCGGCATTTTCCGTGAGAAGTTTGTCCATGGTGCTCGTTTCTCTGGTATGCCGGTCTCTAGAGATGATGATGATGATTGCCAGAGTGAGGAGGAGGAGATGGAGGAAGGTGAAGGAGGTGAGGAGAGCAATGTGAGTGAGGGGGATATGGATACTAATTCTGTGCGTGACACCACTGCTACCCCTGACCCCCCACTTACCCTGAGTGAAGACCGTGTGAACCCGGCTCAGGTGGCCTTACCTACCTCCAGTGAGGATGATGATGATAATGATGATGGCAGTGACTGCAGTCAAGGCAGCGGCTTGGCAGATGGGGGTCTCCTGCGGGCGATTGTAATGCAGGAGTCCCCCACCCGTCTGGAAAACTTCTCTTTTGGAGAGGATTTAGGCCCAGAGGAGGAGAGGAAGAATAAAAAAGCGAAGGGCAGGAAGAGGAAGAAAACGCAAGGACAAGTGAAGTTTGTCTTTTCTTCTTTCCAGCAGTCTGGGTCAGCTGAGAAGCCGATTCAGGGTGCTGGGTCCCCCAACCTGCCAGACCCTGTTTCTGTAGTGGAGCGGGGCCAGCATGGGGGATACAGTAGTGCACCCAAAATGGCCGCGGGTGCGATAGAAAAAAAAAGGGCACCCTCCTGTAAGGGGGGAGGGTGCCCAGGCACCAGAAAATGGTGGCAGATTCCCTTGTTCGGGGGGCGGTACAGGTCCTGGCACTGCAGGGCACTCCCCTGTGAGGGGGGGGGAGTGTTCGGGCACCGGACCTTGTTGGTTCAGGGGGCGGTCCCCTAGGTGATGCAGTCGGTACCGATCCTGGCACTGTGAAGGAGGAGGTTCCCTGCGCGTCAGCCGCAGTAGGCGGGGCGGGAGTGCGTCCGGAGGGACAGCTCCCGTCAAAATCTGTGGCGGCGTGCGATTGGGTGGGGCCACCTATGATGGGGTCTGTGTCTGTGCCCAAAGACACTGGACAGAAGAGCTGTGCAGCTCCAATCATTAAGCCAGCAACCCTTATACCTGGAGTAATAGACCCAGCCAGCCCGGCCTGTAACACATCAAGGGAGAGTGTACGCAAGAGTGAAAGTGAGAGCAAAAATGTGAATAAAAATGGTAATGTGCAGGATGTGAGTTATGGTAGTGTGCATGGGAGGAGTTGTAGTAGCAGTATGGATGTAGGGAGCGGAGTGCAAGAGAGGGGTGCAAGCGGGGTGCAAGAGATGGGTGCAAGTGGGGTGCAAGAGAGGGGTGTTTGTGAAATACAGGTGAGGAGTGGTAGTGGTATGCAAAAGAGAGGTGTTATGGCTGAGGCTTACATTAGGAACAAGGGTCCTGGTTTGGGGTCTGGTTCTGGTTCGACTGCCCCTCCGGTAGTGGCTGCTTCTCCCAGAAGCTATGCCAGCGTCACTGCCGGGGGATCAGGGGGATCTCCATCTCCATCTGGCTCTGGGGGTCAATTGCAACAGCGCCTCCTGGAGGCTCTACGTAGGGGAGACAGGTCAATCCATGTAGAGGGGAGGGGTGAGGTTGACCTGTCTTTTTGGATAGAAAGACACGGCTTAGGCGCCTTCCGAGAACAAAACGGGGAGGTGGTCTGGTCCCTCCCAACATCCGGGCAGGAAAGTGGCCGTAGGAATGTGGTCCGTTTGGTGTGGAGGGGCGAAGATGCGTGTCCCCCTCGGGGAAAGGTGGTTGAGCTCCTCCTCCAGATGGAATTCAGGGCAAGTGACATCTTTGCCCTGATCCACCCCTATGGTACTTCCGAGTTTGACATCAGCTTCGTTCGACCGGAGGGTTTGGAACTTTTCTGGTCAAACTATGAGGTGGTGAAAAGCGAGCCCGGCTGGCGGGATTTTGCCGTAAAGGCGATATCCCGTCAGAATCTGGCCAAGAAAGTGACCGTATTAACACGTAACGAGTCACTATCTTGCTATGACATCATGACCTGGCTCAGCAGATATGGTGATGTGACGGACATGCCGAAAAAGAACTATGACGAACATGGGATCTGGTCTGGGGCCTGGACGTTTTCCGTCAAACTTAAGCGTTCGGGGAGCACTGTTGCCCACATCCCATCAGCTGCTTTTCTTGGGAGAGACAGAATCCAAATTTTCTACCAGGGGCAGCCCAAGGTCTGTCACAGGTGTGGCAGCCCCACTCACTTTAGCGTAGCCTGTACCGTGCAGGTCTGTGCTCTGTGTGGTGGGGTAGGTCATCTTGCCGCATCCTGTAGGCAGATCAGGTGTCATCTGTGTGGTGTCTTAGGACACCCTTTCAGCCGTTGTCCTAGCGCCTTTGCCCGTGCGACGGTCACCTTGGCTGGGGAGAGCAGTAATGTTGCCTCAGCTGGGGAGGGCACGAGTGCGGGAGAAGGTGCAACAGGGTCAGTGAAGAGGAAAAGTCCCGCCAAGCTGAGGCAGGAGGCTAATCGGAGAAGGAGCAGGGAACTGGAGAGTTCCCATGTGGCAGGGGTAGCTTCTGGCCCTGCTCCAGAGGTTAGTCCTGAAACTGCTGAGGCCTGTTAGATCTAGCCTCCCTGGTAAAAGCCAGAAGAGAGTGGAGGCGCGGGCCCTCCCACTGGTCTTTTGCGGCTGAGCCGTATAGTGGGGTGGCGATCCTTTTTACCGCTCCTGTTGAATGCAGACGGGTTATTGAGTTAGAAATGGGGAGGTGCCTGATCTTAGATGTCCTCATGAAGGGGCAAGAGCTTCGGCTTATTAACAGCTACGCCCCACAAACAAAGTGGGGACAAAAAGATCTCTTTATGAGGATTAAGCCCTTTCTTTTTACAAGCCGACAGGTGATCTTTGGAGGGGATTTCAATACTGTCACGAGATCCCAAGATAGGAGAGGCTCCAATGATCGGTTGGCTTATGATAGCATAGCACTCAATAGTATAGTTAGGGAAGCTCGCCTAGAGGATGCCCACATCCGGAGCCCCTCAGGTCACGCGGGTTTCACCTATCATCGAGGTAGCTGCAGGTCTAGAATAGACAGGTTTTATTTAAAGGAGGAAGCCGTCTCTTCCGCAGTGTCCGTGGTTGAGGTGGAGTTCTCCGATCACTGTATGATTTCTTTTTCCTTGAATGTTTCAGAGACCCCCCCGGATGGGTAAAGGTTATTGGAAGCTGAATTCGTCCCTCCTGGAGGAAGCGGAGATAAGACAGTCCTTTGAGAATTTTCTTCAGAGTCAGGTACCTTTACTGGACCTATGTAGTAGTAAGTCAGAGTGGTGGGAGATATTCAAGAAGCGGGTTGCGGGGTTCTTCCGCCAGCTCTCGAGCCTCAGGTCCCTGAACAGGTATCGCCTGTATCAGGGTCTGAGGAGGAAACTCGAGCTTCTCGTCTCGACTGGAGGTAGCCGTGAGGATATCTCCAGAGTGAAGTCCTTGCTGATGAGGTGTCAGTACGATAGGCACGCATCTTTGGTTTTTGAGAGGGATTTCGGGAAGTACCGCTCGCCCGACCCTTACAGAAACTGTAAGATGTCAGTGAGTAGTAAAGTCATTTCAGGACTGATCGATAGTACAGGATCTCTGAATCGGTCCAGATCAGGGATTTTGGAGGTCGTCAGATCCTTCTACTCACACCTCTTGGGAAGGAAGGATCTAGATCGAGACAGGATGTCGGCTTTCCTGGCTGAAACCATTCCTGAGCCAGGGGTAGACCCCTCTCTTGATGTTTTGGCAGAAGAAATCAGGGAAGAGGAAGTGAGACTGGCGATCGAGGGGCTCGCCCCTAAGAAGTCGCCAGGTCCGGATGGCTTAACATCTGAGTGGTACAGGACCTTTAAGGAGTCTTTAGCTCCCCTCTTGACTGAGGTATTCAATGAGTGTCTCTCCTCGGGCACTCTGCCGAAGTCAATGAGGAGGTCAGCCCTGATTCTTCTCTCAAAGGGTAAAGATCCCAGCCGTATTGAGAATTGGAGACCCATAGCTCTTCTCAATGCGGACAGGAAGCTTCTGGCCAAGATACTGTTTAATCGGCTGGTGAAGTTTGTTCCCCGGCTCCTTTCGGGGGCCCAGCACTGCTCTGTTCCAGGCCAAAGCACCTTAAGTGCTGTCCTTAGTGTCAGGGAGGCAGTGGAGCGGAGCAGTGCAGGTCTCTGGAAGGGGTACTTGCTGTCCCTGGATCAGGCCAAAGCATTTGATCGGGTGAACCACGAGTACCTCTGGTCCGTCCTCCTGAGATATGGCTTACCGAGTACTTTTGTTAATTGGCTTAAGATCTTGTATGCAGGGGCAGAGAGTTTCCCACTGGTGAACGGTTGGTCTGGCCGCTCTTTTGAGGTGGGGTCCGTCAGGGTTGTCCCTTGAGCCCGCTTTTATACGTGTTCGCAATCGATCCCTTCATCCGGAGGGTAGATTGTGGGCCGTTGGCGGGAGTCGGGATGAGTCTGGCGGAGCTGGATGTCGCCCAGAGAGTGGTGGCGTACGCTGATGATGTCACCATCTTCGTGTCCTCGAGAGAGGAGGTCGATGTGGTGATGTCGGAAGTGGACCGCTACTCGGAGGCATCCGGGTCTAAGATCAACCAGGATAAGTGTGAAAGTCTCTGGCTGGGAGGGGGAGATCCCACGTTTGATCTCCCGGACACCCTTCCAGGGCCCCAAGAGTCAGCAAAACTTCTGGGCATCACATTCGGCCAGGATGATTATCCCACCAAAAACTGGGATGGTAAGCTCCAGGATGCCACTCAGAAGGTGAATCAGTGGAAGGGTTGGTCTATGACCCTCAGGGAAAGGGTACACCTGATCAAATCGTACCTGCTTCCCTTGTTTATCTATCTGGGCAGCGTATGTATCTTGCCAGAGGCTTAATATACTAGGATCTACAGCCTGTTTTTCCATCTGTTATGGGGGAACAGGATGAACCTAGTCAAGAGGGAGGTTACGTACCGCACGAGGAGACTAGGGGGTTTATCTATGGTAAACCCCGTGGTGTTCTTAACGAACACCTTCTTGAAAGCCAACATCTCAAACCTTTGGTCAGAGAGGGCTCCTCCGTGGGTATTCTCCTGCAGGGAGTGGTTTCGGCCTTTCTTCCAGGAATGGGAGACAGGAGGGCAAGTGAAGGACCTCCGTACGCCCCATGGATACCTTCCGGCTTACGCTACCCCGACTCTGAAGGCGATACGTCGGTGGGGTCTGGGAGTGTGGGAGATCAGGACCCAGTCAAGGCAGTTCCTTGACAAACGGGTTCTGTTGACCCACTTCCAGAAGCCTCTGGCGCTCAGGGACTGCCCAGGTCGGGATCTGAGGGTGGGGTTGTATCTTTTAAACATGAAAAGGATCCCCCAGAAGTTTTGGGACTTGGCCTGGCGCTGCTTTCAGGGGAAGCTATATGTGAGGGACAATTTGAAGTGTAGGAACTCTAATGACCGGGGGTGTCCCCGAGAAGAGTGCGGGGACATGCTGGAAAGCATGGACCATTTCCTGCTTCATTGTCCCTTTAATATAGGGGTCTACAACTGGGTGGGCTCTTCCATCGGCTGGAGTCAACTTGCCGGCCTTACCTATCCGGAATGGGCTTATGGGGCATTCAGGACCCTGGGTGGCCGTAATCGGGGCACTTTATTCTTAGTCAGTTTAGTGGTTAGGTACTACACGTGAAATGCACGGTGTTTAGTGTCTACACAGCGGAAAGTCCTCTCCGAGGTGGAGGTCTGTAGGAACATCACCGGTGACCTTGGGAAGATCAGGTCTTTGGAGTATGGCAGTCTTGGTACCAGTAGGGCTTCTCTCCTATGGAGAGGGTTTTGTTTTGATGTGCCCTAGGTACTAGACCTTTTGGGTAGAGTACCCTGGTTTTGGTTAGGGACAGTGATGTAGGGACAGGGTTAAGGTGATAGTAGGGTCAGTTTATTTTTAGGGATAATGGTAGGGTGAGAGGTAGGGTGCAGTTAGGGAAAGAATGTAAATATTTTGTATGTATCAGGATTGCCATCCTTCTTCCTGGTGGTGGGCTAATGCATGTGCACCATAGCTTTTTGTTTTGTTTTCAGACGCTAAAGTTATGTAGGGCTTACAGGCACCGAACTTGGGCCTAAAGTGGTTTGTATTGTTTGTTTTTGTATATTATAAAGCTGGTTATGGTAAAGTTGGTTGGGAGGAGTTCTAGGTTGGGAGGGTGTTTTTGTGGGTGGTGGTGGTTGTTTGTTTTGGTGGACCTGGCATGGGTCAGTTATGGACTGGACATTGAGGACTATGGACTCTATGGACTCTGACCCATGTACAGGAGGGTGGGTGGTGCGGGTGAAGGGACAGTTTAGAGTAGGTTGTTTTCTGTATATTTATAGGTGTATATAGGTTATATGTATATAGTATGTATATAGTATATATAGTAAATATTATAATTTTGTTTGTTTTATATCTTAGTTTGTGTATTATATAGTGTTTATAGTAGTGATAGATGGCAGTCGAACCATTTTTTTTTTTATTTTTTTTTTTATTTTTGTATCTGTTGTGGACTTTTTTGGGTTGTTTTATGTTTGCAATATATATAATATTTTTTTTTTTTTTTTTTTTTTGTTAAAGCTAAATATGCAATTTTATTTTTGGTTTTTGCACATTAGGTATGCATGCATGTGAGTGTGTTTGGTTATGTTTGGTGTAGTATTAGTATTTTTAGGAAAAGCTGGGCTGGCCGTTTAGGCAGGATTTTTGTTCTTGAAAAGTATGGGTTTATGTTATTTCATTTTGTTGTTTTCCATTATGGCAAAGTTGTGCTGGTTCTGTGTTTGTTATGATTTATATTTTTCTAATAAAAGATACACAGGATATAACTCAGGATCAGTACAGGATAAGTAATGTAATGTATGTACACAGTGACCTCACCAGCAGAATAGTGAGTACAGGTCTGGGGTATAATACAGGATATAACTCAGGATCAGTACAGGATAAGTAATGTAATGTATATACACAGTGACCTCACCAGCAGAATAGTGAGTACAGCTCTGGAGTATCACAGAATATTCTGAATGTTTGGGCAGTGGAGTACCCCTTTAATGTCTTGGGTCCATTAGATGTACCCCTTTAATGTATTGGGTCCACATTTTATACACCCGCCTTGAAAGGAACCGGACACATTAAACAGGCAGAGGTCAGAGGTCAGAATCTTATGTAGTCGGAGAAACCAAAAAGAATGATATAAAGATCTGCTGGAAAAGATCAGTAAAACCTGACAACAATTGTATAGTCAGACCTATGTGTTGGGCCAAAGCCCCCGATATCTTACACCTGTACCCGACCAACGTCTCAATTCATACAATCAAAATTATAGGTGACCTTGCCTAAAAGAGCAGTGGTCTTCAACCTGCGGACCTCCAGATGTTCCAAAACTACAACTCCCAGCATGCCCGGACAGCCAACGGCTTTCCGGGCATGCTGGGAATTGTAGTTTTGCTACATCTGGAGGTCTGCAGGTTGAAGACTACTGGTATAGAGTATACCAATGTTGCTATTGAAAAACACATTTAAAAAATATATAATATATATATATATATATATATATATATATATAAATGTATATTTAAATATATATATTGTGACCTCTGTGCAGACATTTTACATCATATCACGTAGGTCACTCAGGCTCTACACTGAACATCTACAAAGTACATAATGACAGAATAGCCGCATGTATTGTATGCATCAGAACTCCACAACTAATAATGTGCAATTATTGTAATATGACCAGAAAAAACATAAAGTACCAACGCATACACAGTAAAGGGCTGTATGGTGAGTAACACGCACCGCTCAGAGGTGAACGGGTGCATACATGCCGGATATACTGTCAGAATGTACCTTGTAGACCTTCTGTGTAGAGCTTGAGTGACCTGTAAATGATGTAACATCTGCGTAAAGGTCACAATGTCTCTCCTTCAATTTCTGTAAAAGCAACCAAACTTTTTTTTTTTTTTTATAAACTTTTTAAATGCGTTTTTCAATTCTTAATTAAGCATACATAAAAATGTGGCTAAGTAACATGCTGTCCCGACGTGTTTCCCCCAGCACAAGTTTTTGTGTTTCATCAGGGGAGAAAGACGGACGTGACATCGCTATAAACCACATTCCACCATGGCAATGGTGCCACAAAAGCCAAAAATGGGCAATTATACCTTAAAGGGGTACTCTGCCCCTAGACATCTTATCTCCTATCCATGAGATGTCTGACCGTGGGGGTCCTGCCGCTGGGTTCTCCCGTGATCTCTGCTGCAGCACCGCAGTCATCCAGTGCACGGAGCAAACTTCGCTCCAAGCCTGATGACTAGTGATGCGGCACTAATGTCCTGGCCACGCCCCCTCGAAACGTATAAAGTTGATCATAAATGAAGACAGAGCCTTGCTGCCGGTAATATGGCAATATCGGTGATGGTAGAGAAGCCATGGCCATGTTACCGGCTACTAGGGCGCAGTAATAGGCTCCATCTGAGCAACCTCACTCTTTCCTGGGCCTAAGTGGTTGGTTACTTCCATCTAAGGTCAGATGTCCTCTGTGTGAAGAGCTAGGACCTACCTCTCATATGCATATATACAATCTACCAGAGATGGCAGTAGAGAGAATGCAAACCATTGTACATAAGTTAAAGGGCTACTCTAGGGTACAACTTAAAGGGGTATTCCGGGCAAAAAACATTTTATCCCCTATCCAAAGGAAAGGGGATAAGATGCCCGATCGTGGGGGGCCTGCTGCTGAGACCCCCCGCGATCTCCCTGCAGTACCCGCATTCTATCCGGGGACTGCGTCTCTAGTTTCGGAAACCTCTGGGTTTCCAGGACTGGGGACGTGACATCACGCCACACCCCCTCCATTCATGTCTATGGGAGGGGGCGTGACGGCCGTCACGCCCCCTCCCATAGACATGAATGGAGGGGGGGTGGCGTGACGTCACGTCCCTAGTCCCGGACACCTGGAGGTTTCTGAAACTGTAGATTCAGCACCCGCATAGAATGTGGTTGCTGCAGGGAGATCGCGGGGGTCTCAGCAGCGGGCCCCCCGCGATCGGACATCTTATCCTCTATCCTTTGGATAGGGGATAAAATATTTTTGCCTGGAATACCCCTTTAAGGTCATCAGGGCAAAGCGGGAGTTGTAGTTTTGAAACAACTGGAGGTTGGGAAACACTGCTCTGTAGGGTCCAGCATGGCTACACAGTAGGTGGATACCCTATTGACTGCAACAGATCATGTGTAATACTTCATTTCTCCTGCAGTTTTGGGAGGGAACCGGCAACCATGGAGGTGCAGGAGTGTGAAACAGATGAAGACCGCCAAAAAATAAGGTGAAGACCTGTCACACTGCCCAGAGAGAACATCTGTACACACATCGACCAAACAAACCGTCTGCGTTACTCCAGCGCATCCCATGCATCTCTTATGTGCCGTCCTCACGTCCCCACGCCAGATGTAGAGTACGCCCGGTGCTCTTGTACTTCTTCCACCAAGTTGAGTGAACTGAAGATAATCGTGCTAAAATATTCACTGAATAAGTAAAGTCCGACAGATCTCGGAGGTGGAAGCCTTTTAACGCTCTTTCTTCCAAATGCCGCATCTCCTGGGAAACCCCTTTTCCCTGGTACATAGAGATTTGCAAATTGAAGAAACTGTCCAAAAGTTCTCATGGTTGAAAACTTTCATCTGAGTGGAGAGGGATATGGCAGGCAGGTCCTGTGGGGATAGGATGGCACATAACCTGGGGCAGCATGCAGCAGCTGCGGGGACCAGAGGAGGTGAGTATAACATGTTTAATATTTTTACACAACCCCTCAGCGTGGGAGCAAATTCTGCTTTTCCTTGGGCAACCCCTCACCCACAGGCTTGTTTACTCCATCTGGCAAAGGAGTCATCCGGTGGAACATGAGATCAGATGGACCTGAGGAAACAAATCGGTCTCTCCCATAGAAAAAGCGTTGTCCTTTTTGCTTCGTTAAAGGGGACCTCTCATCAAATAAACTTTTGATATATTTTAGATTAATGAATGTTGAATAACTTTCCAATCGCATGTTAATGAAAAATCTGCTTCTTTCTATTGTATTTTTCCCGATCAGTCCTGGCAGCAAGCATTTCTGACTCATGCTGGAGTCCTAAACACTCAGAGCTGCCAGCCTGCTTTGTTCACAGCCAAACAGGCTGTGAACAAAGCAGGCTGGCAGCTCTGAGTGTTCTCCTTTGTCAACAAAGCCGACTGGCAGCTCGTAGTGTTTAGGACTCCAGCATGAGTCTGAAATGCTTGCTGCTAGGACTGGTAGGGAGACCCCTAGTGGTAATTTCTTCAAAGTGGAAAATTAAATAGAAAGAAGCATATTTTTTAATAACATGCAATTGTAAAGTTATTCTGCATACATTAATCTATAATATATCAAAAGTTTTTTTGAGGAGAGGTACCCTTTAACAAAATCCAGCCCATCTGGCTGGAACCAGTTACTCTAAAGCTAGGTTCACACTACCAAATCTTCAGCTAGATAATCTCCGTTTGGAGATTCCAAAAGCAGCCAACGCCAACTAAATCAGCTGTAGGCTTACTGGTTGGCAAGCACTGCTATAGGTAGTAGCTTAAATAACCAGTGAGATCAGCTGACAACAGGAGAATGTCTATGGATGGCTTTATAGGGTTGCGTTACCAAAGAAGAACCTACAGAAGGTGCAGCTTTCTCTTTAAACTGGAGATAACAGAGGAGGGAGCAGAACTCGAATCCACTCAGGCGGCTCAGAATCAGGGCTGAGAACAGGAGACGAACATATGCAAATGAGGCGATAATTAGCACACCTGCACATTTACACTCAGAGCAGCAATCCCGCTCCCTCCTTGGTAAATATCTCAGCCATAATGCCGGGTGTTAGGTCTATTCTTATTCCCCGTGACTGAGATGGTGTTAAACTCATGGAGCTCGGAGAAGAAATATCTACATCAGTGTTTCCCAACTAGGATGCCTCCAGCTGTTCAGTAAAGGATAAGTAATGTAATGTATGTACACAGTGACCTCACCAGCAGAATAGTGAGTACAGCTCTGGAGTATAATACAGGATATAACTCAGGATCAGTACAGGATAAGTAATGTAATGTATGTACACAGTGACCTCACCAGCAGAATAGTGAGTACAGCTCTGGGGTATAATACAGGATATAACTCAGGATCAGTACAGGATAAGTAATGTAATGTATGTACACAGTGACCTCACCAGCAGAATAGTGAGTACAGCTCTGGAGTATAATACAGTATATAACTCAGGATCAGTACAGGATAAGTAATGTAATGTATGTACACAGTGACCTCACCAGGAGAATAGTGAGTACAGCTCTGGAGTATAATACAGGATATAACTCAGGATCAGTACAGGATAAGTAATGTAATATATGTACACAGTGATCTCACCAGCAGAATAGTGAGTACAGCTCTGGCGTATAATACAGGATATAACTCAGGATCAGTACAGGATAAGTAATGTAATGTATGTACACAGTGACCTCCCCAGCAGAATAGTGAGTGCAGCTCTGGAGTATAATACAGGATATAACTCAGGATCAGTACAGGATAAGTAATGTAATGTATGTACACAGTGATCTCACCAGCAGAATAGTGAGTACAGCTCTGGAGTATAATACAGGATATAACTCAGGATCAGTATAGGATAAGTAATGTAATGTATGTACACAGTGACCTCACCAGCAGAATAGTGAGTGCAGCTCTAGAGTATAATACAGGATATAACTCAGGATCAGTACAGGATAAGTAATGTAATGTATGTACACAGTGACCTCACCAGCAGAATAGTGAGTACAGCTCTGGAGTATAATACAGGATATAACTCAGGATCAGTACAGGATAAGTAATGTAATATATGTACACAGCGACCTCACCAGCAGAATAGTGAGTACAGCTCTGGGAGTATAATACAGGATATAACTCAGGATCAGTACAGGATAAGTAATGTAATGTATGTACACAGTGATATCACCGGCAGAATAGTGATTACAGCTCTGGGAGTATAATACAGGATATAACTCAGGATCAGTACAGGATAAGTAATGTAATATATGTACACAGTGATCTCACCGGCAGAATAGTGATTACAGCTCTGGAGTATAATACAGGATATAACTCAGGATCAGTACAGGATAAGTAATGTAATATATGTACACAGTGATCTCACCAGCAGAATAGTGAGTACAGCTCTGGAGAGAGGTTGTGTTCTGCTGAGCTCCTGAGTCTTCCAGTGAAGCAGTGATTTTCTTCCGCCCCTCCCCAGGTGTGTGGCAGATACCTGGGTAGAGGGTTTTCCTGCTATGGAGCCCCAGGAGGCTTCATCTTGCACTCCCCGTACCCGGCCGGCGGGGGGTGCAAAGGAAAATGCGACGGCCAGCAGCCAGGATGGGGTGAGACGATCCACCAGGGCCCATCGCCATATGGGGCCCCCTCCCCCATCCCCAGCTGGGAGCTGCAAGGCTTCCAGCAAAAGTTCCTCTGGGAAAAGAAGCTCATCCAGGCAGAGGAGTGGAGTGAAGGCTTCTACCTCAGGCTCCTCAGAACCCCAGCAATGGGGGGTAAAGGAGCCAAGGGAATCCCTGGAGACTTTCGGATCTAGAATCCAGGCAAAGATGGCCCAATATGAGCAACTTGGGAAACAGCTACGAGGTCTAAGAGAAGACATAAAGTTTGCAACTTACCAGGCGGATACAGCAGCCAAGGGCAAGAGAGCAGCGATCACTGCAAAGGTGAGAGCACTAAAGAAAGAGGTGGAGGAGATTGTGCAGCTGAGAGCGGACATTGTGGCTGGAGCCGGCTTCTTCAGTGAGAAGATTCTTAATGAAGAGAGGTTCCCCAAAAAGGGGGTCTCCAGAGGTTCAGAAAAAGATTGTCACCAAGATGACTGCCAGAGCGAGGAGGAGGAGATGGAGGGAGGTGAGGAGGGGGATGTGAGTGAGGGGGATATGGACACGGGTTCTGTTTGTACCACCACTGTTACCCCAGACCCCCCACTTACCCTCAGTGCGGACTATATAAATCCAGCTCAGGTGGCCTTACCTCCCTCCAGTGAGGATGATGATGATAATGATGATGGCAGTGACTGCAGTGATGGCAGCAGCTCGGCAGATGGGGGTCTCCTGCGTGCGATTGTTATGCAGGAGTCCCCCACCCGTCTGGAGAACTTCACTTTTGGTGATGATTTGGGCCCAGAAGAGAAGGGGAAGAGGAAGAAAGTGAAGGGCAAGAAGAGGAAGAAGGCACAAGGAGTGAAATTTGTATTTTATTCTTTCAAGCAACCTGGGTCGGCTGAGAAGTCAGCTCAGGGTGCTGGGTCCCCCAATCTGCCAGACCCCGTTTCTGTAGTGGAGCGGGGCCAGCATGGGGGATACAGTAGTGCACCCAAAATGGCCGCGGGTGCTATAGAAAAAAAAGGGCACCCTCCTGTGAGGGGGGAGGGGGTCCAGGCGCCAGAAAATAGCGGCAGATTCACCCGTCCGGGGTGCGGTCCCTCGGTTGAAGTGGGCGGTATAGGTCCTGGCGCTGCAGGGCACTCCCCTGTGAGGGGGGGGAGTGTCCGGGCGCCGGACCTTGTTGGTTCAGGGGGCGGTCCCCTAGGTGACGTTGACGGGGCGGGAGTGCGTCTGGAGGGACAGCTCCCGCCAAGATGTACAGCATTTTGTGGGGGGGCGTGGCCACCCATGTCAGAGGCGGAGCCTGTCTCTGCGTCCCAGGAGAGTGGAAGGAAGGACTCTACAGCGCCAATCCTAAAACCGGCAACCCTTGTACATGAAACAAAAGACCCAGCCAGCCCAGCCTGTAATACAATGGAGAGTGTAGGCAAGAGTGAAAGTGAAAGCAAAAATGGTAATGTGCAGAATGTGAGTTATGGTAGTGTGCATGGGAGGAGTTGTGGTAGCAGTGTGGATGAGGGGGGTGCAAGAGGTGTACAAGAGAGGGGTGCAAGTGGTGTGCAAGGGAGGGGTGCAAGCGGAGTGCAAGAGAAGGGTGCAAGTGGAGTGCAAGAGAGGGGTGCAAGTGGAGTGCAAGGGAGGGGTGCAAGCGGAGTGCAAGAGAGGGGTGCAAGCGGAGTGCAAGAGAAGGGTGCAAGTGGAGTGCAAGAGAGGGGTGCAAGCGGAGTGCAAGAGAAGGGTGCAAGTGGAGTGCAAGAGAGGGGTGCAAGTGGAGTGCAAGGGAGGGGTGCAAGCGGAGTGCAAGAGAGGGGTGCAAGCGGAGTGCAAGAGAGGGGTGCAAGCGGAGTGCAAGAGAGGGGTGCAAGCGGAGTACAAGAGAGGGGTGCAAGTGGAGTGCAAGAGAGGGGTGCAAGTGGAGTGCAAGAGAGAGGTGCAAGTGGAGTGCAAGAGAGGAGTGCAAATGGGGTGCAAGAGAGGGGTGCTAGCGAAATTCAGGTGAGGAGTGGTAGTGGAATGGCAGAGAGAGGTTTGGTGGCTGACACCTCTGTTAAGAATAAGGGTCCTGGTTTGGTTTCTGGTTCGACTGCCCCCCCGGTAGTGGCTGCTTCTCCCAGAAGCTATGCCAGCGTCACTGCCGGGGGATCAGGGGGATCCCCATCTCCATCTGGCTCTGGGGGTCACTTGCAACAGCGCCTCCTGGAGGCTCTACGTAGGGGAGACAAATCAATCCATGTAGAGGGGAGGGGTGAGGTTGACCTGTCTTTTTGGATAGAAAGACACGGCTTAGGGGCCTTCCGAGAACAAAACGGGGAGGTGGTCTGGTCCCTTCCGACATCCGGGCAGGAAAGTGGCCGTAGGAATGTGGTCCGTTTAGTGTGGAGGGGCGAAGATGCGTGTCCGCCTCGGGGTAAGGTGGTTGAGCTCCTCCTCCGGATGGAATTCAGGGCAAGTGACATCTTTGCCCTGATCCACCCCTACGGTACTTCCGAGTTTGACATCAGCTTCGTTCGGCCAGAGGGTTTGGAACTCTTCTGGTCGAACTATGAGGTGGTGAAAAGCGAGCCCGGCTGGCGGGATTTTGCCGTAAAGGCGATATCCCGTCAGAATTTGGTCAAGAAAGTGACCGTATTGACACGTAACGAGTCACTATCTTGCTATGATATCATGACCTGGCTTAGCCGATATGGGGATGTGACGGACATGCCAAAAAAAAACAATGACGAACATGGGATCTGGTCTGGGGCCTGGACGTTTTCCGTCAAACTGAAGCGTTCGGGGAGCACTGTTGCCCACATCCCATCAGCTGCTTTCCTTGGGAGAGACAGAATCCAAGTTTTCTACCAGGGGCAGCCCAAGGTCTGTCACAGGTGCGGCAGCCCCACCCACTTTAGCGCAGCCTGTACCGTGCAGGTCTGTGCACTGTGCGGTGGGGTAGGTCATCTTGCCGCATCCTGTAGGCAGATCCGGTGTCATCTGTGTGGTGTCTTAGGACACCCTTTCAGCCGTTGTCCTAGCGCCTTTGCCCGTGCGACGGTCACCTTGGCTGGGGAGAGCAGTAATGTTGCCTCAGCTGGGGAGGGCACGAGTGCGGGTGAAGGTGCAACAGGGTCAGTGAAGAGGAAAAGTCCCGCCAAGCTGAGGCGGGAGGCTAATCGGAGAAGGAGTAGGGAACTGGAGAGTTCCCATGTGGCAGGGGTAGCTTCTGACCCTGCTCCAGAGGTTAGTCCTGAAACTGCTGAGACCCTGGGGGAGAATGTGCTGGATGAGGAAATGGGGAGAATCTGTAAAGAAGAGGGCAGCAAGGCCAATCTTTCCGATTCCTCCCACTGTGAAAGTGTGGATGAGGAGGGTGAAGAGCGGCCAAAAAAGAAGGGCAGTAAAGGGAGAAAGAAGAGGTCGGAGCCCTCTAGTCCCCGTGCTGCAGACCAGGTCCCAAGCGGAAGCTTACCTGCCCCCCCTCTGATTGATCTGTCTAACCGGTTCTCTGTCCTTGAAGACATCTCCTCCCCCTCCTTGGAGGGGGGGGTCAGGGATGGGGTGCCTGAAGTGGGGGAGCCTCCAGGGGGAACTGGGCCCTGTCCTGATGGGGCAATTTCCTCAGGGGATGGGGCCAAATCGGAGCCAGGCGGAGATGGGGATTCTAAAATGGACCAGTCAGAGTCTAAAAAACGGTCCAAAGAGAAGGAAGCCTCCTCATCTGGGGATGAGGGGGTAAAGAAGAAACAAAAATGAGGGGGTTAGGGCCATCTATCTCAATCACCCATGATGGCGGCACTCACCCCATTGACGCTGGCATCTATTAACTGTGCCAGTATAAAGTCTGATACGGCTAGATTCGCAGCCTTTGATTTTCTCGGCCGTGTTGAAGCCGATATTTTGTATCTGCAGGAGACCAGGTTGTTAGATCTAGCCTCTCTGGTAAAAGCCAGGAGAGAGTGGAGGCGTGGCCCCTCCCACTGGTCTCTTGCGGCTGAGCCGTATAGTGGGGTGGCGGTCCTTTTTACCGCTCCTGTTGAATGCAGACGGGTTATTGAGTTAGAAATGGGGAGGTGCCTGATCTTAGATGTCCTCATGAAGGGGCAAGAGCTCCGGCTTATTAACATCTACGCCCCACAAACCAAGTGGGGACGAAAAGATCTCTTTATGAGGATTAAGCCCTTTCTTTTTACAAGCCGACAGGTGATCTTTGGAGGGGATTTCAATACTGTCACGAGATCCCAAGATAGGAGAGGCTCCAATGATCGGTTGGCTTATGATAGCATAGCCCTCAATAGTATAGTTAGGGAAGCTCGCCTAGAGGATGCCCACATCCGGAGCCCCTCAGGCCACGCGGGTTTCACCTATCATCGAGGTAGCTGCAGGTCTAGAATAGACAGGTTTTATTTGAAGGAGGAAGCCGTCTCTTCCGCAGTGTCCGTGGTTGAGGTGGAGTTCTCCGATCACTGTATGATTTTGTTTTCCTTGAATGTTTCAGAGACCCCTCGGATGGGTAAAGGTTATTGGAAGCTGAATTCGTCCCTCCTGGAGGAAGCGGAGATAAGACAGTCCTTTGAGGATTTTCTTCAGAGTCAGGTACCTTTACTGGGCCTATGTAGTAGTAAGTCAGAGTGGTGGGAGATGTTCAAGAAGCGGGTTGCGGGGTTCTTCCGCCAGCTCTCGAGCCTCAGGTCCCTGAATAGGTATCGCCTGTATCAGGGACTGAGGAGGAAACTCGAGCTTCTCGTCTCGACTGGAGGTAGCCGGGAGGATATCTCCAGAGTGAAGTCCTTGCTGATGAGGTGTCAGTACGATAGGCACGCATCTTTGGTTTTTGAGAGGGATTTCGGGAAGTACCGCTCGCCCGACCCTTACAGAAACTGTAAGATGTCAGTGAGTAGTAAAGTCATTTCAGGACTGATTGATAGTACGGATCTCTGAATCGGTCCAGATCAGGGATCTTGGAGGTCGTCAGATCCTTCTACTCGCATCTCTTGGGAAGGAAGGATCTAGATCGAGACGGGATGTCGGCTTTCCTGGCTGAAACCTTTCCTGAGCCAGGGGTAGACCCCTCTCTTGATGTTTTGGCAGAAGAAATCAGGGAAGAGGAAGTGAGACTGGCGATTGAGGGGCTTGCCCCCAAGAAGTCACCAGGTCCGGATGGCTTAACATCCGAGTGGTACAAGACCTTTAAGGAGTCTTTAGCTCCCCTCTTGACTGAGGTATTCAATGAGTGTCTCTCCTCGGGCACTCTGCCGAAGTCAATGAGGAGGTCAGCCCTGATTCTTCTCTCAAAGGGTAAAGATCCCAGCCATATTGAGAATTGGAGGCCCATAGCTCTTCTCAATACGGACAGGAAGCTTCTGGCCAAGATACTGTTTAATCGGCTGGTGAAGTTTGCTCCCCGGCTCCTTTCGGGGGCCCAGCACTGCTCTGTTCCAGGCCGAAGCACCTTAAGTGCTGTTCTCGGTGTCCGGGAGGCAGTGGAGCGGAGTAGTGCAGGTCTCTGGAAGGGGTACTTGCTGTCCTTGGATCAGGCCAAAGCATTTGATCGGGTGAACCACGAGTACCTCTGGTCCGTCCTCCTGAGATATGGCTTACCGTGTGCTTTTATTAATTGGCTTAAGACCTTATATGCAGGGGCAGAGAGTTTCCCGCTGGTGAACGGGTGGTCTGGCCACTCTTTTGAGGTGGGGTCTGGAGTCCGTCAGGGTTGTCCTTTGAGCCCGCTTTTATACGTGTTCGCAATTGATCCCTTCGTCCGGAGGGTAGATTGTGGGCCGTTAGCGGGAGTCGGGATGAGTCTGGCGGAGCTGGATGTTGCCCAGAGAGTGGTGGCGTACGCTGATGATGTCACCATTTTCGTGTCCTCGAGAGAGCAGGTCGATGTGGTGATGTCGGAGGTGGAACGCTACTCGGAGGCATCCGGGTCTAAGATCAACCGGGATAAGTGTGAAAGTCTCTGGCTGGGAGGGGGAGATCCCACTTTTGATCTCCCGGACACCCTCCCAGGGCCCCAAGACTCAGCAAAAATTCTGGGCATCACATTCGGCCAGGATGATTATCCCACCAAAAACTGGGACAGTAAGCTACAGGATGCCACTCATAGGGTGGATCAGTGGAAGGGTTGGTCTATGACCCTCAGGGAAAGGGTACACCTGATCAAATCGTACCTGCTCCCCTTGTTTATCTATCTGGGCAGTGTATGTATCTTGCCAGATGCCTACTACACTAGGATCTACAGCCTGTTTTTCCAACTGTTATGGGGGAACAGGATGAACCTAGTCAAGAGAGAGGTTACGTACCGCACGAGGAGACTAGGGGGTTTATCTATGGTAAACCCTGTGGTGTTCTTAACAAACACCTTCTTGAAAGCCAACATCTCAAACCTCTGGTCAGAGAGGGCTCCTCCGTGGGTACTCTCCTGCAGGGAATGGTTTCGGCCTTTCTTCCAGGAATGGGAGACAGGAGGGCAAGTGAAGGACCTCCGTACGCCCCATGGGCATCTTCCGGCTTACGCTACCCCGACTCTGAAGGCGATACGTCGGTGGGGTCTGGGAGTGTGGGAGATCAGGACCCAGTCAAGGCAGTTCCTTGACAAACGGGTTCTGTTGACCCACTTCCAGAAGCCTCTGGCGCTCAGGGACTGCCCAGGTCGGGATCTGAGGGTGGGGTTGTATCTCTTAAATATGAAAAGGATCCCCCAGAAGTTTTGGGACTTGGCCTGGCGCTGCTTTCAGGGGAAGCTATATGTGAGGGACAATTTGAAGTGTAGGAGATCTGATGACCGGGGATGTCCCCGAGAAGAGTGCGGGGACACGCTGGAAAGCATGGACCATTTCCTGCTTCATTGTCCCTTTAATATAAGGGTCTACAACCGGGTGGGTGCTTCCATCGGCTGGAGTCAACTTGCCGGCCTTACCTATCCAGAGTGGGCTTATGGGGCATTCAGGACCCTGGGTGGCCGAGATCGGGGCACTTTGTTTTTAGTCAGCTTAGTGGTTAGATACTACACGTGGAATGCACGGTGTTTAGTGTCTACACAGCGCAAAGTCCTCTCCGAGGTGGAGGTCTGTAGGAATATCACCGGTGACCTCGGGAAGATCAGGTCTTTGGAGTATGGCAGTCTTGGTACCAGTAGGGCTTCTCTCCTATGGAGAGGGTTTTCTTTTGATGTGCCCTAGGTACTAGACCTTTTGGGTAGAGTACCCTTGTTTTTGTTAGGGACAGTGATATAGGGACAGGGTTAGGGTGATAGTAGGGTCAGTTTATTTTTAGGGATAATGGTAGGGTGAGAGGTAGGGTGCAGTTAGGGAAAGAATATACTTTTTGCATGTATCAGGATTGCCATCCTTCTTCCTGGTGGTGGGCTAATGCATGTGCACCCTAGCTTTTTGTTTTGTTTTCAGATGCTATGGTTATGAAGGGCTTACAGGCACCGAACTTGGGCCTAAAGTGGGTTTTATTGTTTGCTTATGTATGTTAAAGCTGGTTATGGTTAAGTTGGTTGGGAGGAGTTCTAGGTTGGGAGGGTATATTTGTGGGTGGTGGTGGTCTTTTCTTTTGGTGGCCCTGGCATGGGTCAGTGGACTGGACATTGAGGACTATGAACTGTATGGAAAAAACTCTGACCCATGTACAGGAGGTTGGGTGGTGTGGGTGAAGGGTCAGTTTAGTGTAGAGTGTTCTTTTATATTTGTAGGTGTGTTTTCTGTTTATAGGTGTATATAGTTTGTGTATAGTATTGTACATAGTAGTGTATATAGTCAGTTATGTATATAGTATGTATAATGTATGTTATATTATTATTAAAAAAAAATAAAAAAAAATAAAAAAATTTAATTTATTTTTTAATTTTTTAAGTATATAGTATTTTAGTAGAGATAGACATGGCAGTCGAACCAGTTTTGTTTTTGTAGTAATGTTTCTTTAGTATCCCGTTGTGGATTTATTTTCTTTGGTTTATATATGTAGTATGTAGTAAAGATGTGTGTAAGCATGTGTGTATTGTGTTTTCTGTGATATTTTCCCGAGTTTGGGTATTTTGAGTTGAATTTAATTTATTTATTTATTTTATTTTTTTTTGTTTCTTGGTTAAATGTAGTTAATATATTGATATATATGTGTGCATGTGTGAGTGTGGTATAGTGTTATTATTATTATTATTATTATTTAAAAAAAAAAAAAAAAACATGGTGTGCAGTGTGAGTGCTTGTTGTGTTTTCTATGTATGATTTTTCCCGAGTTTGGGTGTTTTGAGTTAAAGCGAAATAGTGCTATATTTATGTTTCTTATGAGTGTGTTGTTTGGCTATGAAAGGTGTAATTATAATATTTCTAGTTCTAGTAGGAAAGCTGGGCTGGCCGGTTAGGCAGGATTTTTGTTCTTTTATTTAAATGTAAAGTTTGGGTTTATGTTATTTCATGTTGTTGTTTTCCGTTATGGCAAAGTTGTGCTGGTTTATGTTTTGTTATGATTTATATTTTTCTAATAAAAGATTTACAGGATATAACTCAGGATCAGTACAGGATAAGTAATGTAATGTATGTACACAGTGACCTCACCAGCAGAATAGTGAGTACAGCTCTGGAGGATAATACAGGATATAACTCAGGATCAGTACAGGATAAGTAATGTAATGTATGTACACAGTGACCTCACCAGCAGAATAGTGAGTACAGCTCTGGAGTATAATACAGGATATAACTCAGGATCAGTACAGGATAAGTAATGTAATGTATGTACACAGTGACCTCACCAGCAGAATAGTGAGTGCAGCTCTGGGGTATAATACAGGATATAACTCAGGATCAGTACAGGATATTTAATGCAATGTATGTACACAGTGACCTCACCAGCAGAATAGTGAGTACAGCTCTGGAGTATAATACAGGATGTAACTCAGGATCAGTACAGGATAAGTAATGTAATGTATGTACACAGTGATCTCACCAGCAGAATAGTGAGTACAGCTCAGGAGTATAATACAGGATATAACTCAGGATCAGTACAGGATAAGTAATTTATGTACACAGTGACCTCACCAGCAGAATAGTGAGTGCAGCTCTGGAGTATAATACAGGATATAACTCAGGATCAGTACAGGATAAGTAATGTAATGTATGTACACAGTGATCTCACCAGCAGAATAGTGAGTACAGCTCTGGGGTATAATACAGTATATAACTCAGGATCAGTACAGGATAAGTAATGTAATGTATGTACACAGTGATCTCACCAGCAGAATAGTGAGTGCAGCTCTGGAGTATAATACAGGATATAACTCAGGATCAGTACAGAAATTTATTGTGTTTGTAGATTACATTTAAACCGTCAAAAAAACGCATAGAAATTGACATATTCTACATATAATAAAATATCCAAGAACTCACCTCCATGTACGAACCCGTGCAGGGTACAATCTGATGGTCCCACTAAATGAATAAGACTGGACTGACTATATCCAACAGTGTATTGCTCTAAAAAAATAAAATTAAAAAACACAAGGGTGAGATGTTTTCACATAATAGTAGGCATTGAAGCAATGTACGGCTGTATAGAATTACTGCACACTAGGGGTGTGAATCGCCAAGAATTTGGCGATTCGATTCGAATCGCGATACCAGTGTGGCGATTCGATATATCGCGATATATCGCGATACCGTCTAGGTGACGATACATCGCGATATATCGCCCACCTGGGAGCATTCATAGATCCCAATAGACGCCGCTGTCAGCTTTGACAGCGGCGATCTAGTACTCCGGTGCACACTTTTTTTTATGTTATCCCGTCCGGGCTGCAAAATAAAATAAAACGCACTTTCTCTTACCTGCCAACGAGCCCGCGGAGCTCCGGTACAGTCCGGTACAGGTGTTAGGTCCCCGGGCTGTATTCTTCTTACTTCCTGTTAGCCCGGTACGTCACATGGAGCTTCAGCCTATCACTGGACGCAGCGATGTCCCGCCTCCGCTGGTGATAGGCTGAAGCTCCATGTGACGTGCCGGACTAACAGGAAGTAAGAAGAATACAGCCCGGGGACCGAACACCTGTACCGGAGCTCCGCGGGCTCGTTGGCAGGTAAGAAAAGTGCGTTTTATTAAAAATTCCACATCCCTAAAAGAATCGATTCAAAAATATTTTGAATCGATTCTGTATCGGCAAATGAAAAATCGCGATTATCGCGAGAATCGATTTTTTCTTACATCCCTACTGCACACTCTACCTATACTGAATATCAGGGGGTGACAGATCTAGAGCAGTGGCCCCCAAACCGTGGTGACAAAACTACAACTCCCAGCATGCCCGGACAGCCAATGGCTGTCCGGGCATGCTGGGAGTTGTAGTTTTGCAACATCTGTAGGACCACAGTTTGGAGACCACTGAGGTAAAAGGTGTTCCAGGCTTCCAATATGCCCCAAGTCTCAGCCACGGAGTCCATACTATGCCCCTACACCCCGCATGCTATAGGGGTACAGGAGTAACAGGCCCGGGCCAATCAGCAGCTGAGGCAGGGTATTTGATCCTGCAACACCTTTACACTTTATACAGCACAGGGGCCGGCGCCCAGTTGTGGATCTGCTGTCTAGGGTTGATATGCAAGTATATGCCCTATGTGACACCTTTGCATGATAAACCTTAAATAATCTCATTGCTGTGTCCTGATACATAAATACGGTCTTCACCTGACTCCATTACACTGTGCGCAGCGCGTCGAGGGATAAATCAGTGGGATACGTGGGTAAAGTGACATCGCAGCCATAGTCCCAGAACACAGAGAGCGCTTGTCTATAGTGCTGAGGGATTGATCGACGCCGAGCGGAGGAGATAATCGCCAATTTGTAATGATACAAAAGAATCCACTGCGGGGACGTAATGGCCTAGTAGAGATTACGCTGCGACCAAATTATAAAGGATTTGGATGAGCTGTCAGAAATACAGCATAGAGCATGTCGAGGAAAAGCCCAACCGATGGGCCTCCAGCTGTTGCAAAACTACAACTTCCAGCATGCCAACGGCTGTCCGGGCATTCTGGGAGTTGTAGTTTTGCAACAGCTGGAGGCACACTGGTTGGGCTATTCCTCGGCATGACAGATTATTCACATGGAGTTTCTCCGGGAAAATTTTTGTAGTGTGAATGTAGCTTTAACGTGTACATATAATAAAAAAAAATTTTTTTTATATAATGTAGATAATAAAATTATAAATATATATTTGTAATATACAATGGTTAAAAAAATGTTTATATTTTAGGGTGAAAAAATGCTGTCTTGTCCCTGTAGATATTGCGTGCGGGAAAAAAAATCCAGGAAGTGTGTTGGGGACAAAATACAGGAAGTGTGGGCGGGACAAGCAGGGCTCTGTGCACCTGACTGCTGTGTGAGCTGGAGGCGTGTCATCTGCTGTGTGAGCTGGAGGCGTGTCATCTGCAGTGTGAGTTGGAGGCATGTCATCTGCAGTGTGAGCTGGAGGCGTGTCATCTGCAGTGTGAGTTGGAGGCGTGTCATCTGCAGTGTGAGCTGGAGGCGTGTCATCTGCAGTGTGAGTTGGAGGCGTGTCATCTGCAGTGTGAGTTGGAGGCGTGTCATCTGCAGTGTGAGTTGGAGGCGTGTCATCTGCAGTGTGAGCTGGAGGCGTGTCATCTGCTGTGTGAGCTGGAGGCGTGTCATCTGCTGTGTGAGCTGGAGGCGTGTCATCTGCAGTGTGAGTTGGAGGCGTGTCATCTGCTGTGTGAGCTGGAGGCGTGTCATCTGCTGTGTGAGCTGGAGGCGTGTCATCTGCTGTGTGAGCTGGAGGCGTGTCATCTGCTGTGTGAGCTGGAGGCGTGTCATCTGCTGTGTGAGCTGGAGGCGTGTCATCTGCAGTGTGAGCTGGAGGCGTGTCATCTGCTGTGTGAGCTGGAGGCGTGTCATCTGCTGTGTGAGCTGGAGGCGTGTCATCTGCTGTGTGAGCTGGAGGCGTGTCATCTGCTGTGTGAGCTGGAGGCGTGTCATCTGCTGTGTGAGCTGGAGGCGTGTCATCTGCTGTGTGAGCTGGAGGCGTGTCATCTGCTGTGTGAGCTGGAGGCGTGTCATCTGCTGTGTGAGCTGGAGGCGTGTCATCTGCTGTGAGAACCGGGGGTGTCATCTCACATATAGGGGACAAGACAGGGGGCATTATATGTGAGGGGCACATGACAGGAGCTGTAGTTTTGCAACATCTGGAGGTCCGCAGGTTGGAGACCACTGTTCTAGACTATGTGACGACACGTTCTAGGCTACCGGATGATACGTTCTAGACTATTGGGCAATCTGTTCAGCTTTCTCTGCTTTATTCACACACAAAGGTCACAATGTCCGTATCATGATCACTTACCTTTATACTGTCTGTCTGAAGCAATAACATTACAAACAAGAAAAAAACATAGATAAGTATGGCGTTCTAAATACAGCGCAATTCCTTTAATCTGACATTATTGGGCCCTAACAGGTGCTTGATTATCCGATATAAGGGCCCCTCAAGTTACAACATTCATTGGTTTTAGGAAAAACATTGGGGAAGATTTATCAAAACCTGAGCAAAGGAAACGTTGCCCAGTTGCCCATAGCAACCAATCAGATCACTACTTTCATTTTTAACAAGGCCCCTGCAAAATGAAAGCAGCGATCTGATTGGTTGCTATGGGCAACTGGGCAAGTTTTCCTTTGCACAGGTTTCAATAAATCTCCCCCATTGTATCTTGAGACCAAAACTCTATGAAAACGCAAATGGTTCCAAAGTGTCCAAAATGTTAACCCAAAATTTAAAAAAAATTAAGATAAATACACAAAAAAAGGCAAAATACGTAACACAAAAAAGTCCAGTCCTTACATATAAAAGTCAGTTTTTCTCCGGAGGCGCTGTAGGGAAATAATTGATATATTTTGAGTTACCACAGGGGAGCCCTTCTTTTTGGGACCTCCAGCAGTTACCTAGAGTGTGTGGAGGCTGGATTTGTACATTGGACATCCTATTGATTTCAGTGTTAATCATGTCATACCTCAGTTCCCCTGCGGAGGCGCTGTAGAGGAACAGATTTATACATTTTGAGTTACGACAGGGGAGCCCTTCTTTTTGGGACCTCCAGCACTTACCTAGAGTGTGTGGAGTCTGGATTTGTACATTGGACATCCTATTGATTTCAGTGTTAATCATGTCATACCTCAGTTCCCCTCCGGAGGCGCTGTAGAGGAACTCATTTATACATTTTATGTTAATACGGGGAGCCCATCTTTTTTGGCACCTCCAGCAGTTACCTAGCGTGTGTGGAGTCTGGATTTGTACTTTGGACATCCTATTGATTTCAGTGTTAAAGGGGTATACCAGGAAAATTTTTATATATATATATATATATATATATATATATATATATATATATATATACTGTATATCTCAACTGGCTCCAGAAAGTTAAGCAGATTTGTAAATCACTTAAATAAAAAAATCTTAATCCTTCCAATAATTATCAGCTGCTGAAGTTGAGTTGTTCTTTTCTGTCTGGCAACAGTGCTCTCTGCTGACATCTCTGCTTGTCTCGGGAACCGCACAGAGTAGAAGAGGATTGCTATGGGGATTTGCTTCTAAACTGGACAGTTCCCGAGACAGGTGTCATCAGAGAGCACTTAGACGGAAAAGAAAAACTCAACTTCAGCAGCTCATAAGTACTGAAAGGATTAAGATTTTTTAATAGAAGTAATTTACAAATCTGTTTAACTTTCTTGATCCAGTTGATATATATATATATATATATATATATATATATATAGTAGTAGTAATATACAGCACACCGAAATCTAATGCAAAGTGCTTTATTCCATGTAGTACAAAAGCGACGTTTCGCCGGCCTCACGCCAGCATTCTCTAGTTGAGAATGCTGGCGTGAGGCCGGCGAAACGTCGCTTTTGTACTACGGTACATGGAATAAAGCACTTTGCATTAGATTTTGGTGTGCTGCATTTACTACTACTATTACTAAGGAACCAGAGGACCGTGGCTCCAGCATGCGTGCACCCTGCCTACAGACCTTCATCTTTCTTGATGTGCTGCTTCTTTTTGGATTCTATATATATATATAAAAAATGTTTTTTCCTTGATAACCCCTTTAATCATGTCCTGCCTCAGTTCGCCTCCGGTGGCGCTGTAGGGAGACTTCTTACAAGGTAGTGCTCCCTAACATGGACAATCGCTTCAACTTGTCTGTAGACAAGTGTTTCTCAACCAGTGCACCTCCAGCTGTTGCAAAACTACAACTCCCATCATGCCCGGACAGCCTTCGGCTGTCCGGGCATGCTGGGAGTTGTAGTTTTGCAACCTGATTTCTTTGTAGTTTTGGACCCAATTTTTCGCGACGATAAATCCCAAAAATAATAGCTCCACGAGCCGCTTCCTAAGCAATAAAAAAGTTCCCAGGTACAAGGTGAAAAATAACGGCGGCATCAATCTCTATCCCGTAATAGATTCGTTGCGCTGTTCTATAAATGACAGATATTGTTTTTCATATTACTCACCAATGGCAACAGCCGCAGGAGCCGCAAAAGCAATAAAGCGCGGCGCGGCGGCAGATGAGATCCGGTTACCACAGAGATCTCAAACTTCACTCTCAAGGTACAAAAGTAATAAAACGCTCTATTTGGAAACATCCGATCGGATTCATGTGGTTTCTGTTTACCGGAGTCTTCGCAGACAATAAACACCAGAAGAAAATCGCCAACGACCCGCGTCCCCTCCGTGATTATCGTTAGATTTACCCTCTCAGTTTACAAGACACAATCTGTGTATTTTTTTCCTATAAATACCTACGCGACCTTCACGCGCTTCTATCGGAGGAACGTCTTACGGCCGCTGACTGCTTCTTCAGCCGTAAATTAGTTATTGCACCACAAACATTTTTTATCTTTTTAATTATTATTATTATTATGTGGTGAGAAGATTCCATTGAAAAAAATTAATAAATAGATGACATAAAATGATATACATATATGTTTATTTTTCTTTTACATTATTATTATTTATTATTTATGTTAATATTTTATTTTTAATACCAAAATAGTTTTTCTCATCACTGCAGTGCACTCCCTGGCCATAGGACAAAGTGAAATGCAACCCCCGCAGGACCACCTATAGGTCCTCTATCATTACCTGTATATCCTCATATCATTACCTGTATACCCTCATATCATTACCTGTATATCCTCATATCATTACCTGTATACCCTCATATCATTACCTGTATATCCTCATATCATTACCTGTATACCCTCATATCATTACCTGTATATCCTCATATTATTACCTGTATACCCTTATATCATTACCTGTATATCCACATATCATTACCTGTATACCCTTATATCATTACCTGTATACCCTCATATCATTACCTGTATACCCTCATATCATTACCTGTATACCCTCATATCATTACCTATATATCCTCATATCATTACCTGTATATCCTCATATCATTACCTGTATACCCTCATATCATTACCTGTATATCCTCATATCATTACCTGTATACCCTCATATCATTACCTGTAGGTCCTCTATCATTACCTGTATATCCTCATATCATTACCTGTATACCCTCATATCATTACCTGTATACCCTCATATCATTAACTGTATACCCCCATATCATTACCTGTATATCCTCTATCATTACCTGTATATCCTCATATCATTACCTGTATACCCTCATATCATTACCTGTATATCCTCTATCATTACCTGTATATCCTCATATCATTACCTGTATATCCTCATATCATTACCTGTATATCCTCATATCATTACCTGTATATCCTCATATCATTACCTGTATATCCTCATATCATTACCTGTATACCCTCATATCATTACCTGTATATCCTCTATCATTACCTGTATATCCTCATATCATTACCTGTATATCCTCTATCATTACCTTTATATCCTCTATCATTACCTGTATATCCTCATATCATTACCTGTATATCCTCATATCATTACCTGTATATCCTTATATCATTACCTGTATATCCTCATATCATTACCTGTATACCCTCATATCATTACCTGTATATTTTCATATCATTACCTGTATACCCTCATATCATTACCTGTATACCCTTATATCATTACCTGTATACCCTTATATCATTACCTGTATATCCTCATATCATTACCTGTATATCCTCATATCATTACCTGTATATCCTCATATCATTACCTGTATACCCTCATATCATTACCTGTATACCCTCATATCATTACCTGTATATCCTCATATCATTACCTTTATATCCTAATGTCATTACCTGTATATCCTCATGTCATTACCTGTATATCCTCATATCATTACCTGTATACCCTCATATCATTACCTGTATACCCTCATATCATTACCTGTATACCCTCATATCATTACCTGTATACCCTCATATCATTACCTGTATATCCTCATATCATTACCTGTATACCCTCATATCATTACCTGTATACCCTTATATCATTACCTGTATATCCTCATACCATTACCTGTATACCCTCATACCATTACCTGTATACCCTCATATCATTACCTGTATATCCTCATATCATTACCTGTATACCCTCATATCATTACCTGTATACCCTCATATAATTACCTGTATACCCTCATATCATTACCTGTATACCCTCATATCATTACCTGTATACCCTTATATCATTACCTGTATATCCTCATATCATTACCTGCATACCCTCATATCATTACCTGTATACCCTCATATCATTACCTGTATATCCTTATATCATTAACTGTATATCCTCATATCATTACCTGTATATCCTCTTATCATTACCTGTATACCTTCATATCATTACCTGTATACCCTCATATCATTACCTATATATCCTCATGTAATTACCTGTATACCCTCATATCATTACCTGTATATCCTCATGTAATTACCTGTACATACTCAGATCATTACCTGTATATCCGCATATCATTACCTGTATACCCTCATATCATTACCTGCATACCCTCATATCATTAACTGTATATCCTCATATCATTACCTGTATACCCTCATATCATTACCTGCATACCCTCATATCATTAACTGTATATCCTCATATCATTACCTGTATATCCTCATATCATTACCTGTATATCCTCATATCATTACCTGCATACCCTCATATCATTACCTGTATATCCTCATATCATTACCTGTATACCCTCATATCATTACCTGTATACCCTCATATCATTACCTGTATATCCTCATATCATTACCTGTATATCCTCATATCATTACCTGTATATCCTCATATCATTACCTGTATATCCTCATATCATTACCTGTATATCACACCCCTACCCCTTAATTCCCTGGTTGAACTTGATGGACATATGTCTTTTTTCGACCGTACTATGTAACTATATCATTACCTGTGTATCCTCATATCATTACCTGTATATCCTCATATCATTACCTGTCTATCCTCATATCATTACCTGTATACCCTCATATCATTACCTGTATATCCTCATATCATTACCTGTATACCCTCATATCATTACCTGTATATCCTCATATCATTACCTGCATACCCTCATATCATTACCTGTCTATCCTCATATCATTACCTGTATACCCTCATATCATTACCTGTATATCCTCATATCATTACCTGTGTATCCTCATATCATTACCTGTATATCCTCATATCATTACCTGTCTATCCTCATATCATTACCTGTATACCCTCATATCATTACCTGTATATCCTCATATCATTACCTGTGTATCCTCATATCATTACCTGTATACCCTCATATCATTACCTGTATATCCTCATATCATTACCTGTATACCCTCATATCATTACCTGTATATCCTCATATCATTACCTGTCTATCCTCATATCATTACCTGTATACTCTCATATCATTACCTGTATATCCTCATATCATTACCTGTGTATCCTCATATCATTACCTGTATATCCTCATATCATTACCTGTCTATCCTCATATCATTACCTGTATATCCTCATATCATTACCTGTCTATCCTCATATCATTACCTGTATACCCTCATACACATCCCACCTCCTGTATATCCTCATATCCATCACCTAAGAAGCAGGGTCACATGACTTGGTTATAAGGCTCATTTCACGACATGTATTTCCGCACATCGTGATCCATCAATAAATGGAGACAAATAGTGAAGCCTCTGGAAGACAGAACGATCTGTCAGGATGCCGACCAAAGCAACGCGCTTACCCCTTGTGAACTGTTGCTAAGCAACATCTGTACCAGAGCCCGAAACCTCATTCAGCACTGGAAGTTTAAAGCGAAGTGAAATTAACAGGGAGGGAAAAATCGCTTTGGAGGAAGAAGCTAAATCTTTTATTGAAAAGTGTTATCATCCTCAAGACGTTCCTGAACTGGAAATTATTGCTGCGTCTCCTGCCTGGTGTGGTGTCCCAGTACGGGATATGCTCCCACAGTCCTATCAGCTTGAGTCCCTGTACGTCCTCAGTGTTCCCCCATAATGTAATTAGTTGTACATTGAATGTAAAGGACCTTTGATATGGTCAAATGGTTGTTAGTCACATGTTAAGGGTTGTCACATGTTAAAGTCACATGTTTTGTTACCCAGAGAGCACCAGGTGACCAGATGACCCGCAGCTAGCCTATGGGCTCCTTGCTCCGCCCCTTTATAAGAGGGGGAGGTTCTACAATCTCTCTCTTAGATCCTGAGGTCAAGTCCAGTCCAGACGTCTCAGAGCCAGTGTCCAGCACATCTGGAGGCCTCAACCTAAATTACAGCCACAAGTCAGTAAGTCAAGTCATCTCTGTCTGCTGTCACTACCTACAGTCAAGTCAAGTCAGTTATAGTCAGCGTGGCTGCGCTAAAGTCTGTCAAGTCACTGCAAGTCCCAGCAAGCTGTGAGGTCCCCTGTGTTTCTGGTCACCTCTCTGGGATCCTTACTACTCTGTAAAGACTTATATCTGGTCAACCTTCAGTAAAGCTACCGCTAACCTTAACCTGGCCTTGGACTATTATTTACCCCTGTCTAACCTAGGAGTAACGGGATTACCGTCAGGTGGTTACATAGGCAAACCACGCCCTGGCGTCATGAACACTTAGGGGTTAACACCATCTACCCCTGGGCAACACCATCTGCCCCTACACCTCACATCGCACCCCATGGCTCACCACACTGGGATCTGGACATTTTACATTTCTTAGATAAAAAGAGTGAAGAGCGGCTTCTTAATCTGAACGGCAGAAGAACGTCTACAGATACCGACCAAAAATACCAAATATTCAAAGGTCTCCGGCTGAAAAATAAAAAGGTCAGACTTGTCTCAGATCAGACAGTTTCTGGTCGCTTCTCATACGGCGTTCAGGGCTCCAGACATAACAGCCTGACAAGTCCCTCGCAGCAGAACAGACACTTATCTCTCCACTTCAGACAGAAATAAGGAAGGAAACGCTGGATATCAGAATAGGAGTCTGCAGGAGAAGAGCGGCCTCTGAATTCAGGCGTTAATTATCATTACTCATAGTTACAAAGTCCAAAAAGTACATTGGGGGAGATCTAGCAAATCCTGTCCAGAGGAAAAGATGCTGAGTTGCCCATAGCAACCAATCAGATCGCTGCTTTCATTTCTGAAAAGGCCTCTGCAAAATGAAAGCAGTGATCTGATTGGTTGCTATGGGCAACTCAGCATCTTTTCCTCTGGACAGGTTTAATATGGGGGAGATTTAGGGTATGTTCAGACGAGCGGATCCACAGCGTAATTTACGCTGCAGATCCGCCACCGAAGGACACCTACAGGGTGCCTCAGATGTGCCCGCACGGAGTGGCAATCCGCCGCTACGAGCAGACACACTACGATGTGCGATTCGCTGCACGCATGGCCGGTATACTCGCACATCCCGGCTGCTCTCGGCCTAGCTAAGGGAGCAAGGGGAGCGGCCTCGACATGTGCGCATACACCGCGCATGCGCAGCAATTCGAACATCGCAGCAGTGTGTCTGCTCGTAGTGGCGTATTGCTGCTCCAAGCAGGCACATCTGAGGCAGCACTGTAGGGTCCCTCATCGGCGGATCCGCAGCGTAAAATATGCTGTGGATCCGCTCGTCTGAACGTACACTTATCAAAACTTGTCCAGCGGAAACGTTGCTGAGTTGCCCATAGCAACCGATCAGATCGCTTCTTTCAGTTTGGAAAAGGTCTCTGAAAAATGAAAGAAGTGATCTGATTGGTTGCTATGGGCAACTCACCAACTTTTCCTCTGGACAGGTTTTCATAAATCTCCCCCCAATACGTCCGAAAGGGCATCCACCCCACTGGCTATTAATGGAAAGAGGTCCTCCAACTCCAATGATAAGAGGGGTATTCTCCTATTGTGATTGTAATATGTGAAGATCTCTCACTTATCATTGGAGTCGGAAGACCTTTCCCATTGATAAGAGGAGGTGTTCCTCTCTTGTGATTGTAGGTGGTAAAGATCTCCCGCTTATTATTGGAGCTGGAAGACCTTTTTCCTTTAACCCCTTAAGGACACAGGGTTTTTCCGTTTTTGCATTTTTTCCTCATCACCTTCTAAATATCATAACGCTTTCAATTTTGCACCTAAAATTCCATATTATGTTTTTTTTTTTTTTTTGCGCCACCAATTCTACTTTGCAGAGACATTAGTCATTTTACCCAAAAATCCACAGCGAAACGGAAAAAAATTCATTGTGCAACAAAAATTGGAAAAAAATGTCATTTTGTTACCTTTGGGGACTCCCGTTTCTACGCAGTGCATTTTTTAATGTTTAAAATTATCACCTTCTGACCTCTATAACTTTTTTATTTTTCCGCATACGGGCCAGTATGAGGGCTCATTTTTTGCACTGTGATCTGAAGTTTTTAGCGCTACCATTTTTGTATTGATCGCTTCTTAATCATTTTTTCACGATATAAAAAGTGAACACAATATCTTGGACTTTGGAATTTTTTTGCGTGTACGCCATTGACCGTGCGGTTTAATTAACAATATATTTTTATAGTTCGGATATTTCCACATGTCTAAATTTATTTCCCATGTCTATATTTATTTTTATGTACACTTTTTTTTCTTTAAATGGGAAAAGGGGAGTGATTCTTACTTTTATTAGGGAAGCGGTTAAATTATCTTTATTAACTTCTTTTTCACACTTTTTTTTGCAATGTAATAGCACATCATCCCCCCCCCCCCCCCCCCCTTAGTGGCTATAACACTGCACATACCGATCTCATACACAGATCATTGCCGTGCATTGACAAGGCAAAGATCAGTGTTATCAGAGGTCGATTGCTCAAGCCTGGATTTCAGGTTTGGAGCAATCAATTGCCGATCGGACGTGACGGAGGCAGGTAAGGGGAACCTCCGCTTGGGTTCTAGCTGATCGGGACATCGTGATTTCACCGCGATGGTCTCGATCAGCCCGACTGAGCTGCCGGGAAGCTTTCACTTTCATTTTAGACACGGTGATCAACTTTGAACGCCATGTCTAAAGGGTTAATAGCGCGCGGCACAACAATTGGTGCCGCACGCTATTAGCCCAGGGTCTTTCACTAGCCGCCGGGACCGACCCGGTATGACGCGGGTTCACGGCATGACCCTGCATTATATACCGGGACCAGGTGCAGGGCGTACAGGTGCGCCCTGCGTCCTCAAGAGGTTAAAGGGGCATTCCGCTGCCCCAGCATTTGAAACATTTTGTTCCGAAGGCTTGGAGAGGGTGGCGGGGGTCGTGACGTGTTCCCATCTTGTGATCGTAAGATGTAACGCTCCCTCACTATCATTGGTGTTGGACCTTTTTCCCTCAATAAGTGAGAAATCGTCACATATCACAGCACTTAATGATCTCTGTTGCTTCTCTGGGCTTAAAAGCGTGTAAATTCGAATTCCCTCTTATCTCCACAGTCCATATATAAACATGCGCTCAGATTCTCGATATGAATGTTTTGTTATTTAGTTGCAACAAGTACAGTCGTTGTAACCACCCAAGGTATAAAGCGGTTACATGTCCCAATGCTGGCCCGGTTCCGTGGATGGATCTTACTGACTAAATTGTAGTTGTACCATCGGGAATCCTTGTTTTTCTCTCAACAATACTGATAAATGATTTAGCGGGTCTTTGATGGTTATTCAATACAGTCTATGTCACCACCTTATGTCACAATGGTTTTAGGTCAGTGTTTCCAATCCAGAGTGCCTCCAACTGTTGCACAACTACAACTGCCAGCATGTTGGGAGTTGTAGTTGTGCAACAGCTGGAGACACACTGGTGAAGAAACACTAGCCTATGCGGTATCCTGGTACAAAACACAGAGAACATCTTTCTTTAAGAGGGGGAGTTTGCAGTATCCCAGTCCATTTTGTGTTTTTTTGGCTGTCAGGGCATGCTGAAAGTTGTAGTTTTGCAACAGCTGGATGCACAGTGGATGGTAAACACCGCTTTAGGGCATCCGCACACTGTCCTCATTACCAACCAGCACAATTTTACCATATATAGGACCAGATGAAATTTTATTTAAAAAAAAAAATAATCTAATTACCTGGGTTGACAACCGGCACAATGTATTCATCATTTCGATGTTTCGTTTCAAAACGTTCCAATTTCTGATTTTCGTACCTCTTCTTTCCTTCCTCTTCCTGTTCTGGCTTTTCATACTATGAAAGAGAGTTAATTTTACTATGTCATGAAAGGAGGGGAAAAGAATTTGTGAGATTTCAAAATAACCAAACAATTGACTGATCTGACTTGGAAAAGAACATAAAATTTTAGTGGCAAAATAGAAGTGACAACATCGGCTGCGCCACTTCCCGCGCCTTGATTTCCCTGCAGGAAATGCTGATCAATATAGATGAGTAAGGATGAGGTACTGCTTTGTATAAAGAGATACTTGGGCCAGCACTACGCCTTAAAAACCACTTTATTAAAAAGTATGGCATAGGAGTGTCAAACAGGACAATTTATACTATGAAAAAACGCAACTCTGACGGGTTTTGGATCTACAGATCCTTACTTATCGGATTATATCAGCACAGTAACCATTTATACTTAAAAGCCCCTCCCCCACTTCACCACAATAAGAGTTTAAAATCTCAATTAAAACTTTGTTACAAAACACACGGAAAGGTGCGAAATGCATAAGAAACACAAAATGCAGAATTAAAGGGGTATTCCAGGAATTATTTTTTATTGACTATGCTACAGGGGTTGTAAAGTTAGTGTTGTACATAATATAGTGTCTGTACCTGTGTGTGACGGTTTTCTCACAATTCTTCTGTGATTGTCACCCCAATATTTATTTTTACAGCATACAAAATGACTGTTGTCTCAGATTTTTCCCAGGTTGCAATGCGGCCGAAACCTGACCTCACTAGTCAGCTGATGACAGGGAGCCTGTCTGCTTCAATGGGTGGAGCGATCGCTGGGTCAGAGAGAGATCAATCTGCAACTAATGCAACAGCTGTAGACACCCTGATTGAAAACCCCAGGTCTTTTGAATGGATGCAGCTCATTTATGTTTCAATGGGTGGGGTGGCTGATGTGTGGGAGAGAAGAAAATGGAATTATGGGATTTGTAGGCAAAGAAGAAAACTCAAAAAGGAAATACCAGTTCACATAAAGCTACCACAGTATTATGGTAATCTCACAACAAAGCCATTTAAGCCCCAAGACAAGCGCAGATCCTTCCTAAGCATGTCCATTACTGTCTGCCAGGTAAGTACTAAAATCACCTTATGGTGGAGAATCCTACCTTCCTACTGGTTAAACCCCATAGGACTGATTTAATTCCACATTATTGAATTTCACTATGCATGTTTCATGTGTTTCTTCTGATCCTTATAATAGACCATGGATGATCTTCTGATCTTTATAATAGATCATTGATGATCTTCTGATCCTTATGGTAAACCATTGATGATCTTTTGTTTAGCGCTGGGCGGTACGACCAAAAATGTATATCACGGTATTATTCTAAATGACATGGGGTGGGGGAGGGGGGGGGGGTGTTCCTCAGTATAGTGTCAGGTGGTCAGGGGTCCTCACCATGGTACCCGGGATTTTGGTCAGGCCGCCCAGTAACTCTCCTCTATGTCTCCACAGTGCTGCTCGAGTTCCCCGCACCTGCTCGGAAGTCACGTGCATGCCAGGAGTTGTAGTCCCCTCCCAGCTCCTCACAGTCAGTTCAGTGTGGCTCGGACTACACTTCCCAGAGACGCTGTGCGGACGGATATTTCTCTACGTCATCACGCATTGGAGTTGTTTGCTATGGAATCGGTATTGCGGTATGTGAAAATTTCATATGGTAAAGAAAAAACACACCAGTATTCTGTATGAACCGGTATACCGCCCAGCACTACTTCTGATCCTTATGATAGACCATTGATGATCTTCTGATCCTTATAATAGACCAGTGATGATCTTTATGATAGACCATTGATTATCTTCTGATCCTTATAATAGGCCATTGATGATCTTATGCTCCTTATGATAAACCATTGATGATCTTATGATCCTTATGATAGACCATTGATGATCTTATGATCCTTATAATAGACCATTGATGATCTTATGATCCTTATAATAGACCATTAATGATCTGATGACCCTTCCTTTGCACAGTGATGACCATTGATGTGTGATCAGTGACCTCCACCGATCAATAGAACATTCAGCCCCTTTATATTGGAGATCTGTTAGGATGAGATATGCAGGATTGAGCCAAGATGAACTACAAGGCACACTATTGAGTGAGCTCTATGGCTTCTTAATTCTCCTAAACCTAGGGGTCCAAGGGGTTGGACGCCCATAAATTGCACATTGAAGGATAGTCCTTCAGAGTACATTCCAGGACAGTCCCTTTGAGATAGTCCCTTTATATATTTACCACAGGATTGAAACCCCACTCTTGTCCATAGGTGCAGTTCCTCTGCCCCATTGTATGTGTGCACAATTGCACTTGGGGTTGAGCACCTGTTATCACCTTGAGACTACGTTATTTTGTTTTTCCTTATGAGATAGTCCTGGTTTCATGGGGCAGCTTTGTACCATGTAGGAGACCGCAACATCAGGATAAGATCTGTAAGACTATCTACTGTTCGTAGAGCTCTGATTCCAAGATTAGGAAGATTTCCACAATAAAGCTTAAGTACTGTCACACTTCTCTCAAGAAATCATGTGTGCACCTGGTCTTATTCCACACAGCATAGAAATAACACATTGTCAGCCGTGTGACTTTGACTATCGAAGGAAACACATTTCTACACAGTAAATAAGGTGCGAAAACTGCAAAGAAAAACAAAACTACGTGTTACTGCTGTGAACTACATCTGTCACAAAGACACCACGTTATGGTCATGTACTGAAGAGGACACCACGTTATGGTCATATACTGAAGAGGACACCACGTTATGGTCATGTACTGAAGAGGACACCACGTTATGGTCATATACTGAAGAGGACACCACGTTATGGTCATGTACTGAAGAGGACACCCCGTTATGGTCATGTACTGGAGAGGACACCCCGTTATGGTCATGTACTGAAGAAGACACCACGTTATGGTCATGTACTGAAGAGGACACCACGTTATGGTCATGTACTGAAGAAGACACCACGTTATGGTCATGTACTGAAGAGGACACCACGTTATGGTCATGTACTGAAGAGGACACCACGTTATGGTCATGTACTGAAGAGGACACCACGTTATGGTCATGTACTGAAGAGGACACCACGTTATGGTCATGTACTGAAGAGGACACCACGTTATGGTCATGTACTGAAGAGGACACCACGTTATGGTCATGTACTGAAGAGGACACCACGTTATGGTCATATACTGAAGAGGACACCACGTTATGGTCATGTACTGAAGAGGACACCCCGTTATGGTCATGTACTGGAGAGGACACCCCGTTATGGTCATGTACTGGAGAGGACACCCCGTTATGGTCATGTACTGAAGAGGACACCACGTTATGGTCATGTACTGAAGAGGACACCACGTTATGATCATGTACTGAAGATGACACCACGTTATGGTCATGTACTGAAGAGGACATCACGTTATGGTCATGTACTGAAGAGGACATCACGTTATGGTCATGTACTGAAGAGGACACCACGTTATGGTCATGTACTGAAGAGGACACCACGTTATGGTCATGTACTGAAGAGGACACCACGTTATGGTCATGTACTGAAGAGGACACCACGTTATGGTCATGTACTGAAGAGGACACCACGTTATGGTCATGTACTGAAGAGGACACCACGTTATGGTCATGTACTGAAGAGGACTCCACGTTATGGTCATGTACTGAAGAGGACACCGTTTTATGATCATGTACTGAAGATGACATCATGTTATGGTCATGTACTGAAGAGGACACCACGTTATGGTCATGTACTGAAGAGGACACCACGTTATGGTCATGTACTGAAGAGGATACCACGTTATGGTCCTGTGCTGAAGATGACACCACGTTATGGTCATCTGCTGAAGAGAACACCACGTTATGGTCATGTACTGGAGAGGACACCACGTTATGGTCATGTGCTGAAGAGGACACCACGTTATGGTCATGTGCTGAAGAGGACACCACGTTATGGTCATGTGCTGAAGAGGACACCACGTTATGGTCATGTGCTGAAGAGGACACCATGTTATGGTCATGTGCTGAAGAGGACACCATGTTATGGTCATGTGCTGAAGAGGACACCATGTTATGGTCATGTACTGAAGAGGACACCATTTTATGGTCATGTACTGAAGAGGACACCACGTTATGGTCATGTGCTGAAGAGGACACCACGTTATGGTCATGTACTGAAGAGGACACCATGTTATGGTCATGTACTGAAGAGGACACCATGTTATGGTCATGTACTGAAGAGGACACCACGTTATGGTCATGTACTGAAGAGGACACCATGTTATGGTCATGTACTGAAGAGGACACCACGTTATGATCATGTACTGAAGAGGACAGCATGTTATGGTCATGTACTGAAGAGGACACCATGTTATGGTCATGTACTGAAGAGGACACCACGTTATGGTCATGTGCTGAAGAGGACACCATGTTATGGTCATGTGCTGAAGAGGACACCATGTTATGGTCATGTACTGAAGAGGACACCATGTTATGGTCATGTACTGAAGAGGACACCACGTTATAGTCATGTACTGAAGAGGACACCACGTTATAGTCATGTACTGAAGAGGACACCATGTTATGGTCATGTGCTGAAGAGGACACCATACTATGTCATATATTAAAGGTGTGGATTCTCTTAGACACTTGACATTGGCTAGATTGGGGTGAGAAGTATAAGAGATATTCTGGTTTTGACCTTGAACCCCACCAAGTAGTTGTGGCCTTTGTTGCAGGAAAATGCCCAGGTCATCGATAAGCATCAGTAGTGCAGACACAGTAGTAGTACAGACAAGATCGTAGTTAACAGATGTCACCAGGAGAGCAGTCGGAATTTGACAAGCCAGAGAATAAGATGGGAGTAAAGTCAATAATGTAGCCACGGGTCAGAACCGAGAGTAGAACTGCAGGTACCCGACAGAACCTCAACAAGACAGGAGCGAGATCAGGAATAAGCCTGAGGGTCAGCATCAATATTAAATGTACAAGAGCAGAAGCTGGGAAAGGAACATATGCATGGCAGTATCCCCATTTTAAATGGGCCGCTAGGCCTGGCATTATCTTCGGGTGCTGGTTGCCTTAGTAACCTGTCGCTGCAGTACTATGAGAACAGGCAGAAGGAGTAGAAGCATCTGATCGCCGGATCTGGATGTAACCATTGACTGGAGATCAGACCAATTGTAGGCACCCAAGTTCCACTTATCGACAAAAGTGTATTTTTTTATTTTTTTTATTTTTTTTAAATTCCTGGATAATCCCTTTAACCTTTACTGCCAAGATGGGTGGGGGTCCCACAGTTTGGATCCTCACCAGGGTGGTAATTAAATACGGAGCAAACGGTTCTCTCTACAAAGGAGCAGGGAAATAGTGAACAGGCCCTTACACAATATTGGGCCAGGATTAGGACACCACAGCTCGCTGGGTTGCAGACCGGAGGCGATTTTACCAACCAGTTCATGTGAACAGGAAAAACCTTCCAAAACTAACGTAAAATACATATGAAATAAGGACAACAGCAAAACAGAACGGGCCAAGTCCCCCCAACATGTCATGAGGAAGGTCCACAATGGGTTTGACCCAGATCACCTCAGATAAATCTACAGATGCCACTTGGGGACATGAAGCCTATAAAAAAATATATCAATAAAAAATAAAATAAAAATATATATAGATATTTATGTATAAAGGGCCAGCTCCACCTATAGACAAAATAGGCAGCTGCCTAGAGTGCCCTCTTGATGGGGGTGCCGTTCTGCCCTCCGCAAGAAAGTTATTTCTCCAGGTCCTGGCAGACACACCTATATAGTAAGGAGATTACATGAGGAGGGGGTTTGTTACAGTGTGTCACCCCAGTAGTAAGGAGATTACATGAGGAGGGGGTTTGTTACAGTGTGTCACCCCAGTAGTAAGGAGATTACATGAGGAGGGGGTTTGTTACAGTGTGTCACCCCAGTAGTAAGGAGATTACATGAGGAGGGGGTTTGTTACAGTGTGTCACCCCAGTAGTAAGGAGATTACATGAGGAGGAGGTTTGTTACAGTGTGTCACCCCAGTAGTAAGGAGATTATATGAGGAGGAGGTTTGTTACAGTGTGTCACCCCAGTAGTAAGGAGATTATATGAAGAGGAGGTTTGTTACAGTGTGTCACCCCAGTAGTAAGGAGATTACATGGGGAGGAGGTTTGTTACAGTGTGTCACCCCAGTAGTAAGGAGATTACATGGGGAGGGGGTTTGTTACAGTGTGTCACCCCAGTAGTAAGGAGATTACATGAGGAGGGGGTTTGTTACAGTGTGTCACCCCAGTAGTAAGGAGATTACATGAGGAGGAGGTTTGTTACAGTGTGTCACCCCAGTAGTAAGGAGATTACATGAGGAGGAGGTTTGTTACAGTGTGTCACCCGAGTAGTAAGGAGATTACATGAGGAGGAGGTTTGTTACAGTGTGTCACTTCAGTAGTAAGAAGATTACATGAGGAGGAGGTTTGTTACAGTGTGTCACCCCAGTAGTAAGGAGATTACATGAGGAGGAGGTTTGTTACAGTGTGTCACCCCAGTAGTAAGGAGATTACATGAGGAGGAGGTTTGTTACAGTGTGTCACCCCAGTAGTAAGGAGATTACATGAGGAGTAGGTTTGTTACAGTGTCACCCCAGTAGTAAGGAGATTATATGAGGAAGGGGTTTGTTACAGTGTGTCACCCCAGTAGTGAGGAGATTACATGAGGAGCAGGTTTGTTACAGTGTGTCACCCCAGTAGTGAGGAGATTACATGAGGAGGAGGTTTGTTACAGTGTGTCACCCCAGTAGTAAGGAGAATACATGAGGAGGGGGTTTGTTACAGTGTGTCACCCCAGTAGTAAGGAGATTACATAAGGAGGAGGTTTGTTACAGTGTGTCACCCCAGTAGTAAGGAGATTACATGAGGAGGAGGTTTGTTACAGTGTGTCACCCCAGTAGTAAAGTAGTAAGGAGATTACATGAGGAGGAGGTTTGTTACAGTGTGTCACCCCAGTAGTAAGGAGATTACATGAGGAAGGGGTTTGTTACAGTGTGTCACCCCAGTAGTGAGGAGATTACATGAGGAGCAGGTTTGTTACAGTGTGTCACCCCAGTAGTGAGGAGATTACATGAGGAGGAGGTTTGTTACAGTGTGTCACCCCAGTAGTAAGGAGAATACATGAGGAGGGGGTTTGTTACAGTGTGTCACCCCAGTAGTAAGGAGATTACATAAGGAGGAGGTTTGTTACAGTGTGTCACCCCAGTAGTAAGGAGATTACATGAGGAGGAGGTTTGTTACAGTGTGTCACCCCAGTAGTAAAGTAGTAAGGAGATTACATGAGGAGGAGGTTTGTTACAGTGTGTCACCCCAGTAGTAAGTAGATTACATGTAGAGGAGGAGGTTTGTTACAGTGTGTCACCCCAGTAGTAAGGAGATTACATGTAGAGGAGGTTTGTTACAGTGTGCCACCCAAAAGTAAGGTGGGGTGTGTCAATGGGAGGAGTCAATGCTTTTGCCTAGGGTGGAGAAATCCTTGCACCATGCCTGTATATATATATATATATATATATATATATATATATATATATACACACACACACACACACACACACACACACATACATATATTTAGCTGGAGTGGAGATTACTATGTAGATGTGTAGATAGATTTCAGGATGGAACGCGGTGATTATTGAGTCGCACGCGAGACGTTTCGCTATATATACAAACCTCTGTAATTACAGCAGTGGAAAAATTATAATCCCATTTTCCACCAAAGCGCATTTTCTGCTTAGCTATCAAGTGAGGACTGTGATGGAAAAAACGGAATTTATCCGGCCAAAAAGACAAATGATCAGACTTGGGCCTGGAGAGCAGACGTGGATTTCAGAAGAATTTTGGTCGCTCGTTCGCGTTCCCCGTCCAGATTTCATTCCTGTCCTAATATTCAACAATAAAACCTCATTTGGACAGAAGAGATTTCATTTCGGTAGAACACGGAATATGGGAATGTTTCCAGATGTTGAAATTAAACTTTTATAAAATTCTCAAATAATCAAATGGTTTTGGTTCCTTCTAAGTTGACAATTTGCCACATATTTTATTAAAAGGAGAATCAACATGGTGCTTGGATTTGAAAGATAAATTTACTTTCAGTAGTGTTTCCAGACCAGTGTGCCTCCAGCTGTTGCAAAACTAGAATGAAGTCCATGTCTGTGTAACACGGAGTATGGGGGCCCTCTCTGCATGTCACTGAGTACGGGGGCACTCTCTGTATGTCACTGAGTACGGGGGCACTCTCTGTATGTCACTGAGTATGGGGGCACTCTCTGTATGGCACTGAGTATGGGGGCACTCTCTGTATGTCACTGAGTATGGGGGCACTCTCTGTATGGCACTGAGTATGGGGGCACTCTCTGTATGTCACTGAGTACGGGGGCACTCTCTGTATGGCACTGAGTACGGGGGCACTCTCTGTATGTCACTGAGTACGGGGGCACTCTCTGTATGTCACTGAGTACGGGGGCACTCTCTGTATGGCACTGAGTACGGGGGCACTCTCTGTATGGCACTGAGTACGGGGGCACTCTCTGTATGGCACTGAGTACGGGGGCACTCTCTGTATGGCACTGAGTACGGGGGCACTCTCTGTATGGCACTGAGTGTGGGGGCACTCTCGGTATGTCACTGAGTATGGGGGCACTCTCGGTATGTCACTGAGTATGGGGGCACTCTCGGTATGTCACTGAGTATGGGGGCACTCTCTGTATGTCACTGAGTATGGGGGCACTCTCTGTATGTCACTGAGTATGGGGGCACTCTCTGTATGGCACTGAGTATGGGGGCACTCTCTGTATGGCACTGAGTATGGGGGCACTCTCTGTATGGCACTGAGTATGGGGGCACTCTCTGTATGGCACTGAGTATGGGGGCACTCTCTGTATGTCACTGAGTATGGGGGCACTCTCTGTATGTCACTGAGTATGGGGGCACTCTCTGTATGGCACTGAGTATGGGGGCACTCTCTGTATGTCACTGAGTATGGGGGCACTCTCTGTATGTCACTGAGTATGGGGGAACTCTCTGTATGGCACTGAGTATGGGGGCACTCTCTGTATGGCACTGAGTATGGGGGCACTCTCTGTATGGCACTGAGTATGGGGGCACTCTCTGTATGGCATTGAGTATGGGGGCACTCTCTGTATGTCACTGAGTATGGGGGCACTCTCTGTATGGCACTGAGTATGGGGGCACTCTCTGTATGGCACTGAGTATGGGGGCACTCTCTGTATGGCACTGAGTACGGGGGCACTCTCTGTATGGCACTGAGTACGGGGGCACTCTCTGTATGGCACTGAGTATGGGGGCACTCTCGGTATGTCACTGAGTATGGGGGCACTCTCGGTATGTCACTGAGTATGGGGGCACTCTCGGTATGTCACTGAGTATGGGGGCACTCTCTGTATGTCACTGAGTATGGGGGCACTCTCTGTATGGCACTGAGTATGGGGGCACTCTCTGTATGGCACTGAGTATGGGGGCACTCTCTGTATGGCACTGAGTATGGGGGCACTCTCTGTATGGCACTGAGTATGGGGGCACTTTCTGTATGTCACTGAGTATGGGGGCACTCTCTGTATGTCACTGAGTATGGGGGCACTCTCTGTATGGCACTGAGTATGGGGGCACTCTCTGTATGTCACTGAGTATGGGGGCACTCTCTGTATGTCACTGAGTATGGGGGCACTCTCTGTATGGCACTGAGTATGGGGGCACTCTCTGTATGGCACTGAGTATGGGGGCACTCTCTGTATGTCACTGAGTATGGGGGCACTCTCTGTATGGCACTGAGTATGGGGGCACTCTCTGTATGGCATTGAGTATGGGGGCACTCTCTGTATGTCACTGAGTATGGGGTCACTTTCTGTATGGTGCTGAGTACATGGGCACTCTCTGTAAAGCACAGAGTATGGGGGCACTCTCTGTATGGCACTTGATACAGGGGCACTCTCTAAATTCCAGTGAGTATGGGAGCCCTGTTTATATGGCACAGAATATGGAGGGCACTTTATATGGCACTGAGTACGGGGACACACTCTGTGCTTTTACAGAGAGTGCCCATGTACTCAGTACAATACAGAGTGTGTCCCCGTACTCAGTGCTATACAAAGTGCCCTCCATATTCTGCGCCATATGCCTGTATTGTACTGAGTAAGGGGGCACTGTCTATATGGTGCTGAGTACGGGGACACTGTCTGTATGGCACTGAGTACAGGGGCACTGTCTGTATGGTGCTGAGTACGGGGGCACTGTCTGTATGGTACTGAGTACGGGGGCACTGTCTGTATGGAGCTGAGTATGGGGGCACTGTCTGTATGGCGCTGAGTACGGGGACACTGTCTGTATGGCACTGAGTACAGGGGCACTGTCTGTATGGTGCTGAGTACGGGGGCACTGTCTGTATGGTGCTGAGTACGGGGGCACTGTCTGTATGGTGCTGAGTACGGGGGCACTGTCTGTATGGTACTGAGTACGGGGGCACTGTCTATATGGTGCTGAGTACGGGGGCACTGTCTATATGGTGCTGAGTACAGGGGCACTGTCTATATGGCGCTGAGTACGGGGGCACTGTCTGTATGGTGCTGAGTACGGGGGCACTGTCTGTATGGTGCTGAGTACGGGGGCACTGTCTATATGGTGCTGAGTACGGGGGCACTGTCTGTATGGTGCTGAGTACGGGGGCGCTGTCTGTATGGTGCTGAGTATGGGTGCACTGTCTGTATGGTGCTGAGTAATGGGGCACTGTCTGTATGGCGCTGAGTAATGGGGCACTGTCTGTATGGCACTGAGTAAAGGGGCACTGTCTGTATGGCGCCGAGTACGGGGGCACTGTCTGTATGGCGCTGAGTACGGGGGCACTGTCTATATGGCGCTGAGTAAAGGGGCACTGTCTGTATGGCGCTGAGTACGGGGGCACTGTCTGTATGGTGCTGAGTACGGGGGCACTGTCTGTATGGCGCTGAGTACGGGGGCACTGTCTGTATGGCGCTGAGTACGGGGGCACTGTCTGTATGGTGCTGAGTACGGGGGCACTGTCTGTATGGTGCTGAGTACGGGGGCACTGTCTATATGGTGCTGAGTACAGGGGCACTGTCTGTATGGTACTGAGTACGGGGGCGCTGTCTGTATGGTGCTGAGTATGGGGGCACTGTCTGTATGGTGCTGAGTATGGGGGCACTGTCTGTATGGCGCCGAGTACGGGGGCACTGTCTGTATGGCGCCGAGTACGGGGGCACTGTCTGTATGGTGCTGAGTACGGGGGCACTGTCTGTATGGTGCTGAGTACAGGGGCACTGTCTGTATGGAGCTGGAGCTGAGTACAGGAGCACTGTCTGTATGGTGCTGAGTACGGGGGCACTGTCTGTATGGTACTGAGTACGGGGGCACTGTCTGTATGGTGCTGAGTACAGGGGCACTGTCTGTATGGTGCTGAGTACAGGGGCACTGTCTGTATGGTGCTGAGTATGGGGGCACTGTCTGTATGGTGCTGAGTACGGGGGCACTGTCTGTATGGTGCTGAGTACGGGGGCACTGTCTGTATGGTGCTGAGTACGGGGGCACTGTCTGTATGGTGCTGAGTACGGGGGCACTGTCTGTATGGTACTGAGTACGGGGGCACTGTCTGTATGGTGCTGAGTACGGGGGCACTGTCTGTATGGTGCTGAGTACGGGGGCACTGTCTGTATGGTGCTGAGTACGGGGGCGCTGTCTGTATGGTGCTAAGTACAGGGGCACTGTCTGTATGGTGCTGAGTACGGGGGCACTGTCTGTATGGTGCTGAGTACGGGGGCACTGTCTGTATGGTGCTGAGTACGGGGGCACTGTCTGTATGGTGCTGAGTACGGGGGCACTGTCTATATGGTGCTGAGTACAGGGGCACTGTCTGTATGGTACTGAGTACGGGGGCGCTGTCTGTATGGTGCTGAGTATGGGGGCACTGTCTGTATGGTGCTGAGTATGGGGGCACTGTCTGTATGGCGCCGAGTACGGGGGCACTGTCTGTATGGCGCCGAGTACGGGGGCACTGTCTGTATGGTGCTGAGTACGGGGGCACTGTCTGTATGGTGCTGAGTACAGGGGCACTGTCTGTATGGAGCTGGAGCTGAGTACAGGAGCACTGTCTGTATGGTGCTGAGTACGGGGGCACTGTCTGTATGGTACTGAGTACGGGGGCACTGTCTGTATGGTGCTGAGTACAGGGGCACTGTCTGTATGGTGCTGAGTACAGGGGCACTGTCTGTATGGTGCTGAGTACGGGGGCACTGTCTGTATGGTGCTGAGTACGGGGGCACTGTCTGTATGGTGCTGAGTACGGGGGCACTGTCTGTATGGTGCTGAGTACGGGGGCGCTGTCTGTATGGTACTGAGTACGGGGGCACTGTCTGTATGGTGCTGAGTACGGGGGCACTGTCTATATGGTGCTGAGTACAGGGGCACTGTCTGTATGGTGCTGAGTACGGGGGCACTGTCTGTATGGTGCTGAGTACAGGGGCACTGTCTGTATGGTGCTGAGTACAGGGGCACTGTCTGTATGGTGCTGAGTACAGGGGCACTGTCTGTATGGTGCTGAGTACAGGGGCACTGTCTGTATGGCGCTGAGTACGGGGGCGCTGTCTGTATGGCGCTGAGTATGGGGGCACTGTCTATATGGCTCTGAGTATGGGGGCACTGTCTGTATGGTGCTGAGTACGGGGGCACTGTCTGTATGGTGCTGAGTACGGGGGCGCTGTCTATATGGCGCTGAGTACAGGGGCACTGTCTATATGGCGCTGAGTACAGGGGCACTGTCTATATGGAGCTGAGTACGGGGGCACTGTCTATATGGCGCTGAGTACGGGGGCACTGTCTGTATGGCATTGAGTACTGGGCACTGTCTGTATGGTGCTGAGTACGGGGGCACTGTCTGTATGGTGATGAGTATGGGGGCACTGTCTGTATGGTGCTAAGTACGGGGGCACTGTCTATATGGTGCTGAGTATGGGGGCACTGTCTGTATGGAGCTGAGTACGGGGGCACTGTCTGTATGGAGCTGAGTACGGGGGCACTGTCTATATGGCGCTGAGTACGGGGGCACTGTCTGTATGGTGCCGAGTACAGGGGCACTGTCTGTATGGCATTGAGTACTGGGCACTGTCTGTATGGCATTGAGTACTGGGCACTGTCTGTATGGTGCTGAGTACGGGGGCACTGTCTGTATGGTGCTGAGTATGGGGGCACTGTCTGTATGGTGATGAGTATGGGGGCACTGTCTGTATGGTGCTAAGTACGGGGGCACTGTCTATATGGTGCTGAGTATGGGGGCACTGTCTGTATGGTGCTAAGTACGGGGGCACTGTCTATATGGTGCTGAGTACGGGGGCACTGTCTGTATGGCACTGAGTACGGGGGCACTATCTGTATGGTGTTGAGTACGGGGGCACTGTCTATATGGTGTTGAGTACGGGGGCGCTGTCTGTATGGCGCTGAGTACGGGGGCACGGTCTGTATGGCGCTGAGTACGGGGCACTGTCTGTATGGCATTGAGTACGGGGGCACTATCTGTATGGTGCTGAGTACGGGGGCACTGTCTGTATGGTGCTGAGTATGGGGGCACTGTCTGTATGGCGCTGAGTACAGGGGCACTGTCTGTATGGAGCTGAGTACAGGGGCACTGTCTGTATGGAGCTGAGTACGGGGGCACTGTCTGTATGGAGCTGAGTATGGGGGCCTGTCTGTATGGTGCTGAGTATGGGGGCACTGTCTGTATGGAGCTGAGTATGGGGGCCTGTCTGTATGGAGCTGAGTATGGGGGCCTGTCTGTATGGAGCTGAGTACGGGGGCGCTGTCTGTATGGTGCTGAGTACGGGGGCACTGTCTGTATGGAGCTGAGTATGGGGGCACTGTCTGTATGGAGCTGAGTATGGGGGCACTGTCTGTATGGAGCTGAGTACGGGGGCACTGTCTGTATGGAGCTGAGTATGGGGGCACTGTCTGTATGGAGCTGAGTATGGGGGCACTGTCTGTATGGAGCTGAGTATGGGGGCACTGTCTGTATGGTGCTGAGTACAGGGGCACTGTCTGTATGGAGCTGAGTATAGGGGCACTGTCTGTATGGTGCTGAGTACGGGGGCACTGTCTGTATGGTGCTAAGTACAGGGGCACTGTCTGTATGGAGCTGAGTATGGGGGCACTGTCTGTATGGAGCTGAGTACGGGGGCACTGTCTGTATGGTGCTGAGTATGGGGGCACTGTCTATATGGTGCTGAGTATGGGGGCGCTGTCTGTATGGTGCTGAGTACAGGGGCACTGTCTGTATGGTGCTGAGTATGGGGGCACTGTCTATATGGTGCTGAGTATGGGGGCGCTGTCTGTATGGTGCTGAGTACGGGGGCACTGTCTGTATGGCACTGAGTACGGGGGCACTGTCTGTATGGCACTGAGTATGGGTGCACTCTGTCAGGCACTATGTATGGATAACTCTCTGGAGCTGAGCCCAGTATATATGGGAGGGAGGATGCAATCTGCCCAGGACACCAGAGTATTTTTTTCTGCCCATGGGTTCAAGAGGTCTGCACTGTGCAATATCCCGTATACACCTCCAGTACCCCCCTCCCCCATACATCCATTTTCCGTCACATCCACCACTGTAATGTTTTTTGTTTCCCAAACCCTCGTAGACACCGAGCTCCACGACCCAACAAGCCCTCCGGTCTGAACGTCTCCTCTAACCCCAAAACCAGATCCTGCTCGTTCTACTCAACTCAATTATGCAATTAATTTGCCCATTTTCCGGCTGAGAAGGCGAATTAGACCTCGGTGCCGGCGCTCGGGTTTCACGCCGCCTTCTCATCTGAGCACAAATTCCAAAGGTTCTTCTAATGAAGTTGTTGGATCCGGATAGGAAACTCTGATGGGTGAATCTACCGAGATGACCAAAATAAATGTCTTAGAACGTGTCGCCCATGAGTCCTATTGACTTGTGCCGGATGGTTCGTCCCATCGCCTACAATGACCTCCGGTTATATCCTCTTTACAGATAATATATCACCGGGACTTTTTCCAAATACTGAAATATGTTCTATTTTTCTAATCTGTTTCTATCATCTGATTCTAATTTATTTATATTTCATTTTTTATACATTATTAAAGGGGTGGCCATCTTGCCTTAGCTGTTTTTAACAACATTTAGAGACATGCTTTACAGCAGGCGCCATTAGACATACAATAGTCAGGAGCTGTCTCACTTAGATGAATTGAAGACGCTACTTGGTATTCTCTGTAACCTTTTCAGAGGTCTTTCTGCCCCGATGTGACCTGTTCCCTCCGGGTCTCGCCATGAGGCTGAGAGGGTCTAGAGCCGAGGTACTTTTGTGCCTCGGGGAGTGGTGACCCCGAGGTGCCGAAACTCACTGGGAGTATTGGCTCACTGAGTTGAAGCATGGGCAACATAATCTCTTCACCTTGTGGCACTCACCTCTTGATTCCCGGCCTTCTTCCTAGGATCAGAGACATTTTTATAGATCCGGCCGGGTATCCGGGCAGTATATCTGCGCACATTCACTTATTTATTTATTTTTGTCTCACTGTGTCACTTTTTACGTGTTGTGTGTCCACAGGATTTGTCAGGATGCGGTAGCCCTTCTGAGTGTCCCTCCTGGCGGTCTAGGGGAGGTGTGTATGGCCTTTAGGTTCCGCACCTCCCTGCAAACACCCCGGGTACTCCTGCATGGGCAGGGTACCTACAGTTATCGGCTCTGCGGGCAGATACCTTGGCTAACGCCAAGGGGGATGCCGGGAGCATTTGTGGTCCCCTAGTAGCTTTGGCGAAAAGGGACATCGAACCTGGAACCTCGCAGGTACCTTTTTGGTCCGGAGGCGAAGGGTAAGGTTTGTTGGGGGGCCTCTCTCCTATCGGAGAAGGGCTTGCGATAGACCGCATCCTTTGTGCATGTTTTTTTAGTGTAACACATTTGCACTTTTTCTTGCACTTTGGGTGAATCGAGAGCAAGTTCCTCGGCTTTAGATAAAAAATAAAAAAATAAAAAATTTTGGGAGAATGAGGTGTGGTGACAGCATGCTCCCTTGTGTTAAATAATGCCACAGACAGAGAAGCAGACAGGGAATGAATACAGCAAGTTCTGCAACCTAACTTTGCAATAGTCTGCTGTGAAAATGAGATGTTCTGGGCGGGGACTGGCAGGAGTGTTGTGGGAGGGGAGTAGGCGGATGGGAGAATGGTGATGAAGAGCTGAGAGAAAGCAATGCATTCTGGATATTGCAGAACTGAGAAACCGCTCAACCAGGACGTACAAGACTAACAAAAAGGATGTTGGCTGTCTGGGTATGCTGGGAGTTATAGTTTTGCAACAGCTGGAGGCACTCTGTTTGGGAAACACTGCCATGTAGGCGAGTCATGAGAAACAAGGAAAGAAGGAAGGAAGGAAGGAAGGAAGGAGGGAGGGAGGGAAGGAAGGAAGGAAGGAGGGAAAGAAGGAAGGAGGGAAAGAAGGAAGGAGAGAGGGAGGGACGGAAGGAAGGAAAGAAGGAGGGACAGATGGAGGAAGGAGGGCATTAAGGAAGGAAGGAAGAAAGAAAGGAGGGAGGGACGGAAGGAAGGAAGGAAGGAAGGAGGGAAGGAAGGAAAGAAGGAGAGCATTAAGGAAGGAAGGAGAGAGGGAGGGAGGGAGGGAGGGAGGGAGGGAAGGGAAGGAAGAAAGGAAGGAAGGAGGGAAGGAAGGAAGGAAGGAAGGAAGGAAGGAAAGAAGGAAGGAAGAAGGGAAGGAAGAAAGGAAGGAAGGAGGGAAGAAAGGAAGGAAGGAGGGAAGGAAAGAAGGAAGGAAGAAGGGAAGGAAGGAATGTGTTCATATCTCCTGGGGTGTACTTACCACCACATCTGCCCATCTACAGACATTATTACTTTGGATGAGGTTCTTTAATTATGATAAACTTAAATTGTTTTTGCCAAATACAAGTAAAAGTAAACTGGATTGTAAAAAACAGAAAATCCTAAAACAAAAAAGGAAATTCGCTGACGAAGGGTATAGAAAGACGTCCGACAGGATCAATCTGCTGCGCTCAGGCAATGAAGGAGTTAAGATGACTCTAAGTATTTTATCGGTTACATAATTGTCCTCCATTTTATCTCTGGAGACTCCTTAGCGTCTAAAATATTTACTGTGTTAAGAGCGATGAATCTGCCAATTACGGATCCGATTTAGCAGCTGCTGCACAAAGGATTTCTTCCAAAGCCGTTCTGCAATTTCCTGTACCCGCAGCGCGGTCCAAAGATTGAATTATCTTCATGTAAGATGAATCCGCAGCGGTCAATATGCTGCAGCATCAGGGGAGAATCTCCTTTATTCACCCCAATAACCTTAACCACCCACATTAGGGGTTAAAAGGGTTGTCTGAGGATGGAACCTACTTTCAAATATTGATAAATAAGGTTCTTTTTACTACCTTTCTGGTATTTGTTTATGCTTTTCTTCTGCTTTTGATGCAAAATATCTGCTTTGTTGTCTTCTGCCAAATGTCTTGTCTGTTGCACATCCTGAAATGGACTTCCTGTGTACATGACACTAGCCGGGAATTCAGCCAACTCTATCACCCTCCTACAACATAAAGTTGGCTGAAATCCCAGCTAGAGTGTCTGTAACAGACTTGCTATGTACAGGACACTCTAGCCAGGATTGCAGCCAACTATATGCAGTGTGAGGGAGCTGTATAACAGACAGGGCATTGGGCAGAAGACAACAGAGCAGACATTCTGCATCAAAACCAGAAAGAAAGCCTGAAAGACCACAGAAAGGTAATAAAATAAACCTAGTCCCCAATATATGTTCATTTATTAGACAGATAAAATAGGTTTCATTGTTGGAAAACCCTTTAGGATGAATCCACACGTATAGTATCCTGCGCATATATGATCCTGCCAATTTAAAGCTGCAGAATTCAATGTAAAATGACTGAATACAGCTTCAAAGCTGCCGTTTTAAATCCTGTGCATCAAATATAGGCAGGATACTGTACGTGTGAATAGACCCTTAAAAGGATATCAGTGTATTAATAACATACTGGATGCAGTTACCCCTCTTCACATAACCATGACACATTGTGATACAGATAAACTGTACCCGATTACTCTTATATTACATATTTACAGTTTTGCCCACATAAGTGTCTTTTATGTAGTTCCCGCATTCTATTCATGAACCAGATGGCTCAGGATGAACAAACCCCATGCAAGGGAGAATTTTTGAAGAATTGTCTGCAGTATTAGAAATAGCAGCAGGACGGACTTGCATTATTGATTTTAGAACATTAAAGGGGTACTCCCGTGTAAAACTTAATTTTTTAATCAATTGGTGCCAGAAAGTTAAACAGATTTGTAAATCACTTCTATTAGAAAATCTTAATCCTTCCAGTACTTTTTAGGGGCTGTATACTAAAGAGAAATCCAAAAAAGAAATGTACTTCCTCTGATGTCATGACCACAGTGCTCTCTTCTGACCTCTGCTGTCCATTTTAGGAACTGTCCAGAGCAGCATATGTTTGCTATGGGGATTTTCTCCAGCTCTGGACAGTTCCTAAAATGGACAGCAGAGGTCAGCAGAGAGCACTGTGGTCATGACATCAGAGGAAATGCATTTCTTTTTTGGATTTCTCTTTAGTATACAGCCCCTAAAAAGTACTGGAAGGATTACATTTTTTTAATAGAAGTAATTTACAAATCTGTTTAACTTTCTGGCACCAGTTGATTTAAAAAAAATAAAAAGTTTTCCATAGGAGTACCCCTTTTAAAGCCCAAGACTGCCTGGGCATGCTGGATATTGTAGTTCCACAACAAGTGGGAGATTAATCATTCATAATATGGATCAAAAATTACCTGGATTGGAGGAACTTCGGTGATTTTGTCCACATTTGTTAGGGAGAGAGGAACGTACCATAAGGTTGCTCGGTTGGTCAGTCTCTTTGCTCCTGCAAAAAATAAATTAATAATTAAATAAATGAAAAAATAAAATAAATATTTGCAGCATTGCTCGAGGCTACATGAAAATTATTACAGTAATAAAATAAACTGTATGAATCCATATTAGGTTAATAATAAAACTATTCATTTCCAATGACCATAAACAAAGTCAAGGCCAAGAGGGTGAGTGCCAACAACAACCACCACCACCTGCATTAGGAACAACAAACACCACCTGCATTAGGAACAACAACAACCACCACCACCTCCATTAGGAACAACAACAACAACAACAACAACCACCTGCATTAGGAACAACAACAACCACCACCACCTGTATTAGGAACAACAATAACAACCACCACCTGAATTAGGAACAACAACAACCACTAAGTCCTGTATTAGGAACAACAACAACCACTACGTCCTGTATTAGGAACAACAACCACCACCTGTATTAGGAACAACAACAACCACCTGCATTAGGAACAACAACAACCACCACCTGTATTAGGAACAACAAACACCACCTGTATTAGGAACAACAATAACAACCACCACCTGAATTAGGAACAACAACAACCACTAAGTCCTGTATTAGGAACAACAACCACTACGTCCTGTATTAGGAAAAACAACAACCACTACGTCCTGTATTAGGAAAAACAACAACAACCTCCTGTATTAGGAACAACAACAACCACCTCCTGTATTAGGAACAACAACAACCACCACCTGTATTAGGAACAACAACAACAATCATCGCCTGTTTTAGGAACAAAAACAACAACCACCTCCTGTATTAGGAACAACAACAACAACCTCCTGTATTAGGAACAGCAACAACCCCCTCCTGTATTAGGAACAACAACAACCACCTCCTGTATTAGGAACAACAACAACCACCTCCTGTATTAGGAACAACAACCACCTCTATTAGGAACAACAACAACCACCTCCTGTATTAGGAACAACAACAAAAACAACCTCCTGTATTAGGAACAACAACAACCACCTCCTGTATTAAGAACAACAACCACCACCTGTATTAGGAACAACAATAACCACCTCCTGTATTAGGAACAACAACAAAAACAACCTCCTGTATTAGGAACAACAACAACCACCTCCTGTATTAAGAACAACAACCACCACCTGTATTAGGAACAACAACAACCCCCTCCTGTATTAGGAACAACAACAACCACCTCCTGTATTAGGAACAACAACCACCTCTATTAGGAACAACAACAACCACCTCCTGTATTAGGAACAACAACAAAAACAACCTCCTGTATTAGGAACAACAACAACCACCTCCTGTATTAAGAACAACAACCACCACCTGTATTAGGAACAACAACAACCACCACCTGTATTAGGAACAACAACAACAACAACCTCCTGTATTAGGAACAACAACAACCACCTCCTGTATTAAGAACAACAACAACCACCTCCTGTATTAGGAACAATAACAACCACCACCTGTATTAGGAACAACAACCACCACCTGTATTAGGAACAACAACAACTACCTCCTGTATTAGGAACAACAACAACCACCTCCTGTATTAGGAACAAAAACAACAACAACCACCTCCTGTATTAGGAACAACAACAACCACCTCCTGTATTAGGAACAACAACAACAACAACCACCTCCTGTATTAGGAACAACAACAACAAACATTTATTTTGAAAGCACCAACAAATTCTGCAGCACTTTACAATTCTAAAGGTACAAAAAAAAAAAAAGACAAACATCACAAGTGTACTGAAAAGTCGAACTACACATCAAACAACAATTTATCCACCTGAGACAGAACTATTATAATCGTTCACATAAAAATGTCCCTGATGAATTGTGGTAAAGCATCACAAGGAAACACGTTGGCCAAAGGCTGTCCGGGCATGCTGGGAGTTGTAGTTTTGCTACAGCAGGAGGCACCCTGATTGGGAAGAACAATCTAGGATCTCACACACAGACAGCAGGTCAGAGCCGGATTATTGGATGCTGGATTATACATATTAGGGATCGACCGATTATCGGTATGGCCGATATTATCGGCCGATAATCACGATTTTGGGCATTATCGGTATCGGCAATTACCTTGCCGATAAGCCGATAATGCCCCGCCCCACCGCGACCGCCCCCCCGACCCACCGCACCGCGTCGCACCCCCCACCGTAGTGCTGGGCGGTATACCGGTATGGATTTTTGCCCATACCGCTATACCGGTCGGGCCCCTCCCCCACCCTCCGAGTCAATAAAAAAAATTTAACTTACCCGTAATGGGGGTGGTCCGGGCCATCCATCCTTCCTGTAGTGTCCGGCGGTATTCCGGGTGGAGGGTGAACCGGTCCGGGCTGTCCTTCTCCGGGGGTCATCTTCTCCACTCTGGGCAGGCTCCGGCCTAGTACGCTGCATAGATGCCGCGACGTCAGGTGCGTCGCTGCGCACGGGCGTCACTGCGCACGGGCGTCTATGCTGCGTTACTAGGCCGGAGCCTGCCCGGAGTGGAGAAGATGACCCCCCGAGAAGGACAGCCTGGACCGGTTCACCCTCCACGCGGAATACCGCCGGACACTACAGGAAGGATGGATGGCCCGGACAACCCTGACAGGTAGGGGGAGACAAGCGGGTGGTGGTGGCGACCTATGGCACCGCAAAAGCCACTGCAGTGCATTGATTTAAAGCGCCCGCTTTAAATCAATGATCTGCAGCGGTGTCGAGGGGGGATAAATAGCCGATAACTTATACCGGAATATCAGTATAAGTTATCGGCTATCGGCCCTAAACTCCCCAGATTATCGGTATCGGCCCTAAAAAAACGATATCGGTCGATCCCTAATACATATATAAATCTTACACGCCTCGAGGGCGTCATTCTACCGCCACAGTAACTGGAGTACCTGGGCACCGCACCCTGGGTGTTCGATGGCGCATTCATTAACTTCGCTAAAGTTTTAATTAAAATTCAATTATGAATTTAGATTAAGCAGGAAGGTCCCCCGACAGCGGCTCGGCGCACATTACCTCATCTATTAATCTAGGAATTAAATCAGATCATAAGCGTCGCTCCTCGTCACGGTCTGTGATGGGAATAATGGTCACCGACGGCGAAATGTTACGCCAAATGTCACCCGGACTGGGAGTAATCACTGGCTGCATTATAATTGTTATTAAAAGACACAAACATTCCATTCGGAAAGTCTTCAGACCCCTCCTTAGCCTAAAATTCTATGAAGATTAAGTGTTTCCCCATCATGAGAATGAGAGCTCAATGTTACAAATATAAGCACATTTATTTACAAAAGCAACAATTTCACATGGGCATAAGTATTCAGACCCTTTGCTATGACACATGACATTGATCTCTGGCTCCTCCCATTTCCCATGATCATCTCTGAGATATTTCTCCACCTTGAATAGAGTCACCTGAGGTAAATTCATCTGATTGGACAAGACACAGCCCTGTCTATACAATGTATATCAGAGCAAACACCAAGCCATGAGGGGGAAAGAACTGCCTGTAGAGCTCAGACACCGCCCTATCTATATAAGGTCTTACAGCTGACAATGTATATCACAGCAAACACCATGAGGAGGAAAGAACTGCCTGTAGAGCTCAGACACAGCCCTGTCTATATAAGGTCTCACAGCTGACAATGTATATCAGAGCAAACACAAAGCCAAGAGGGGTAAAGAACTGCCTGTAGAGCTCAGACACAGCCCTGTCTATATAAGGTCTCACATATGACAATGTATATCAGAGCAAACACAAAGCCAAGAGGAAGAAAGAACTGCCTGTAGAGCTCAGACACAGCCCTGTCTATATAAGGTCTCACAGCTGACAATGTATATCACAGCAAACACCAAGCCATGAGGGGGAAAGAACTGCCTGTAGAGCTCAGACACAGCCCTGTCTATATAAAGTCTCACAGCTCACAATGTATATCAGAGCAAACACCAAGCCATGAGGGGGAAAGAACTGCCTGTAGAGCTCAGACACAGTCCTGTCTATATAAGGTCTCACAGCTGACAATGTATATCAGAGCAAAGACCAAGCCATGAGAGGGAAAGAACTGCCTGTAGAGATCAGACACAGCCCTGTCTATATAAGGTCTCACAGCTGACAATGTATATCAGAGCAAAGACCAAGCCATGAGGGGGAAAGAACTGCCTGTAGAGATCAGACACAGCCCTGTCTATATAAGGTCTCACAGCTGACAATGTATATCAGAGCAAACACCAAGCCATGAGGGGGAAAGAACTGCCTGTAGAGCTCGGACACAGCCCTGTCTATATAAGGTCTCACAGCTGACAATGTATATCAGAGCAAACACCAAGTCATGAGGAGAAAATAACTACCTGTAGAGCTCAGAGACAGGATTGTGTGGAAGAACAGATCCGAAGGGACAAAAACATTTCTGTTGTGCTGAAAGTTCCCAAGAGCTCAGTGATCTCCATAATTCTTACATGGAAGAAGAAGGAACAACCAGGACTCTTCCCAGAGCTGCCGCCCACCAGACTAAGGAATCGGAGGAGAAGGGTCTTGGTGAGAGAGGAGACCGAGAACCCAATGGTCACTCTGGCTGAGCTCATCATGTCTGGAGGAAACCTGGCACTGCCACCACCTCCCCAATACAAAATCCTGGTGTAGACAAACATGGTCTCCCAGTGTGACTGGAACAAAGTTTAGGAACAGAACCTACGGGCACCTGTGGTACTGATGAAGCACATGTGACCCTGGCGGAGGTCAGGCCCTCACCTCAGGAGAAGAGGATTAGATCCATCACTTTTCCCAGGACAGGAGGACTGGACTCAGGACTTTCTCTTTTTACAGTACACGGACACCACCAAGGGACCGTCTCTTAAATGGATTGTAAAAACATGGAAGCTTTTCTCCATAAACAGCGCCACACCGGTCCATGGGTCGTGTCTGGTATTACAGGTCAGCCCTAATAAAATGATTAGGGTTAAGCTGCAATACCACAAACAACCTGTGGACAGGTGTGGTGCTGTCCTGTGCAAACCCTTTAAATGGTTCGTTTCTTAGAGAAGAACCTGCAACTCGATGAGGGAAAATGTCAGTCAAACCTTTCTTTTTGTTCTTTTAAGATAAAGAATACAAAAAATCTGAGTTTATAGAAAAGGAACGCTCCTAATCGTATACAGATTCTTAAAGTGTCAGCGTTCAAGTAAAAAAGCTATTAATATAAGATATAAGGATTTCTGTGATATATAGTCACAGTATAAAAGGCGCATAGAAAGCGTCCAGACACAACGTATGGGGGAGGGGGCCCCGGAGGCCATGCTGGCTTTGTATTTTTCTACTTGATAAAGAACGGCTGTCAGGAGTTCTACATATAAAATTAAGTCGCAAAACGACGAGAAAAGCTAAAATTAATAGAAATAATGAGAGTGAAAGAGGCGAAACCTGAGGCCGGAGGCATAAATGATGAAAACATAACCTGTATATGAGAGAGATAGATAGATATGAGATAGATAGATAGATATATAGATAGATAGATAGATAGATAGATAGATAGATATGAGAGAGATAGATAGATATGAGATAGATAGATAGATATGAGATAGATAGATATGCGATAGATAGATAGATAGATAGATATGAGATAGATAGATGGAGAGATAGATAGATATGAGATAGATAGATAGATATGAGATAGATAGATATGAGATAGATAGATAGATATGAGATAGATAGATAGATATGAGATAGATAGATATGAGATAGATAGATAGATATGAGATAGGTAGATATGAGATAGATAGATAGATATGAGATAGATAGATATGAGATAGATAGATATGAGATAGATAGATATGAGATAGATAGATATGATATAGATAGATATGAGATAGATATGAGATAGATAGATAGATATGAGATAGATAGATATGAGATAGATAGATATGAGATAGATAGATATGAGATAGATAGATATGAGATAGATAGATATGAGATAGATAGATATGAGATAGATAGATAGATAGATATGAGATAGATAGATAGATATGAGATAGGTAGATATGAGATAGATAGATAGATATGAGATAGATAGATATGAGATAGATAGATATGAGATAGATAGATATGAGATAGATAGATATGTGATAGATAGATATGAGATAGATATGAGATATATAGATAGATATGAGATAGATAGATAGATAAGAAATAGATAGATAGATAGATAGATATGATATATAGATAGATACATATGAGATATAGATAGATAGATATGAAATAGATAAATATGAGATAGATACATACAGTGCGGCAAAAAGTATTTAGTCAGCCACCAATTGTACAAGTTCTCCCCCTTATAAAGATGAGGCTGTAATTATCATCATAGGTTATAACCTCAACTATGAGACAGAATGAGGGGGGGGGGGGGGGGATAATACAGGGAAACACATTGTAGGATTTCTAATGAATTAATTGGTAAATATAGATAAAGATATATTTATTGAAGATGAAATGTAGCTGGGTCTTTCAGCATGATAATGATACCAAACACACCACCCGGGCAAGAAGGAGTGGCTTCATAAGAAGCATTTCATGGTCCTGGAGTGGCCTATCCAGTCTCCAGATCTAAACCACATAGAAAACCTTTGGAGGGAGGTGAAAGTCCATGTTGCCCAGCGACAGCCCCAAAACATCACTGCTCTAGAGGAGATCTGCATGGAGGAATGGGCCAAAATACCAGCAACAGTGTGTGAGAACCTTGTGAAGACAGAAAACATGTGACCTCTGTCATTGCCAACAAAGGGGATATAACAAAGTATTGAGAGGAACTTTTCTTATTTCTGATAGATAGATAGATAGATAGATAGATGGATAGATGGATAGATAGATAAATAGATGGATAGATAGATACATAGATGGATAGATAGATACATAGATGGATAGATGTCCTGGAAACACTTTGACCATATCATTTATGTTTCTACTTTTTACAAAACAGGGAAATATTTTTGTGGTAAGATAAAGATGTTTTGGTGTTTTTTTCTTCCGCCATCAGATGTTTCCATGGGTGATGGGATTCTTCGGAGACATCTTCCATCTTGACCTCTCATCTGTATTTAGAAGAATATGGCGCAGAGTCCGATGACTTCTCCACAGCGCCGCTCCCCCCCCCCCCCCCCCCAGGGTGACAGAAAGCTGAGTTATCGCCCGATCTTATGGATTTCATAGGGGAAATTATTGGAGTGAAGAACAAAGCGGATGAGACAAATGATGATTCTTCATGCAGAAAATTAAATGTAGGATTGTAAATGTTATTACACAGCACTATGTGACTTAAAGGGGCTCTCCTCCTCAGGACGGCAGCAGCTCAATACTGTATGATCATTTAAAGGGTTAAATAAAGGATAAATCATTGTCATGAAAAGTTCTGCCATTTTCTAATATACTTTGGGTGACATCCCCCTCCCAGATCTGTGTTTGCTGTCAGTGAAATGAAACCCTGCAGAGATCTTATACTTCTCACAGCTGAGGGTTTGCTACAGTCACATCCAGTGTAGATAGACAATGCTCTGTGAGATGAATACAGCTGCAGTGCTTGGATCTCTCTCATCTTCTCATTTCATGTGAACCTCCTGTACTCCATAAGAAAATGCTTAGAGAGGCGCCTTATGCTGAGCACTGCGCATTGGGGCATTCTGTGTCGGACACTGTATGTATGAGCACTCTATATCTGACACTGTATATAGGGCACTTTATGGCTGGCACTGTATATAGGGGTACTCTGTGCTGAGCACTGTTTATGGGGGCACTCTATGTCTAACACTGTATGTATGGGCACTCTATATCTGACACTGTATATAGGGGCACTCTATATCTGACACTGTATATAGGGGCACTCTATATCTGACACTGTATATAGGGGCACTCTATATCTGACACTGTATATAGGGGCACTCTATATCTGACACTGTTTATGGGGGCACTCTATATCTGACACTGTATATAGGGGCACTCTATGTCTGACACTGTTTATGGGGGCACTCTATGCTGAGCACTGTTTATGGGGGAACTCTATATCTGACACTGTATATAGGGGCACTCTATATCTGACACTGTATATAGGGGCACTCTATATCTGACACTGTATATGGGGGCACTCTATATCTGACACTGTTTATGGGGGCACTCTATATCTGACACTGTTTATGGGGGCACTCTATATCTGACACTGTATATAGGGGCACTCTATATCTGACACTGTATATAGGGGCCCTCTATATCTGACACTGTATATAGGGGCACTCTATGTCTGACACTGTTTATGGTGGCACTCTATATCTGACACTGTATATAGGGGCACTCTATGTCTGACACTGTATATAGGGGCACTCTATGTCTGACACTGTATATAGGGGCACTCTATGTCTGACACTGTTTATGGGGCACTCTATATCTGACACTGTATATAGGGGCCCTCTATGTCTGACACTGTATATAGGAGCACTCTATGTCTGACACTGTATATAGGGGCACTCTATATCTGACACCGTTTATGGGAGCACTCTATATCTGACACTGTATAAAGGGGCACTCTATGTCTGACACTGTTTATGGGGGCACTCTACATCTGACACTGTATATAGGGGCACTCTACATCTGACACTGTATATAGGGGCACTCTACATCTGACACTGTATATAGGAGCACTCTATATCTGACACTGTATATAGGGGCACTCTATGTCTGACACTGTATATAGGGGCACTCTATATCTGACACTGTTTATGGGGGCACTCTATATGTGACACTGTATATAGAGGCACTCTATATCTGACACTGTATATAGGGGCACTCTATATCTGACACTGTATATAGGAGCACTCTATATCTGACACTATATATAGGGGCACTATATATCTTACACTGTATATAGGGGCACTATATCTGACACTGTATATAGGGGCACTCTATATCTGACACTGTATATAGGAGCACTCTATATCTAACACTGTATATAGAGGCACTCTATATCTGACACTATTTAGGGGCACTCTATATCTGACACTGTATATAGGAGCACTCTATATCTGACACTGTATATAGGGGCACTCTATATCTGACACTGTATATAGGGGCACTCTATATCTGACACTGTATATAGGGGAACTCTATATCTGACACTGTTTATGGGGGCACTCTATGTCTGACACTGTTTATGGGGGCACTCTATGTCTGACACTGTATATAGGAGCACTCTATATCTGACACTGTATATAGGGGCACTCTATGTCTGACACTGTATATAGGGGCACTCTATGTCTGACACTGTATATAGGGGCACTCTATATCTGACACTGTTTATGGGGGCACTCTATGCCTGGCACTGTTTATGGGGGCACTATGCTGGGCTCTTTATGCAACACTATAGCTGGCATTATTTATGGTGGCACCCTATGCTTGGCACTGTTTATGGCTGGTATTGCACAGTACTGTTTATAGGGACACAATGAGGGGCACTGTTTATGGTAGCTGGCAGTACTTAGGGTACTCTGATACCCTTTAAGGGGGCACTGTCTAGCATTGTTTATCGGGGCGTCCTGGCTTTCTGTTGGAACACTAAATGACTGTATGGGGGCTTGTGACTCTGAGGGGGAATTGTAAATTAACTTGAGAGGACAGAGTAATTTCCAGGGGTCTCCAGGATCCACTTATTGGGGTGGGGCGGCGATCCAGATCCACTAATGGGGTGGGGTTGGGGTTGGTTATCTGGATCCACCAATGGGGGGGGGGGCTGGGGTCATCTGGATCCACTTATAGGGGTGTCATCTGGATCCACTTATGAGGGGTGTCATCTGGATCCACTTATGAGGGGTGTCATCTGGATCCACTTATGAGGGGGGTCATCTGGATCCACTTATGAGGGGGGTCATCTGGATCCACTTATGAGGGGTGTCATCTGGATCCACTTATAGGGGTGTCATCTGGATCCACTTATGAGGGGTGTCATCTGGATCCACTTATGAGGGGGGTCATCTGGATCCACTTATGAGGGGGTCATCTGGATCCACTTATGAGGGGGGTCATCTGGATCCACTTATGAGGGGTGTCATCTGGATCCACTTATGAGGGGGGTCATCTGGATCCACTTATGAGGGGGGTCATCTGGATCCACTTATGAGGGGGGTCATCTGGATCCACTTATGAGGGGGGTCATCTGGATCCACTTATGAGGGGGGTCATCTGGATCCACTTATGAGGGGGGTCATCTGGATCCACTTATGAGGGGGGTCATCTGGATCCACTTATGAGGGGGGTCATCTGGATCCACTTATGAGGGGGGTCATCTGGATCCATTTATGAGGGGGGTCATCTGGATCCATTTATGAGGGGGGTCATCTGGATCCATTTATGAGGGGGGTCATCTGGATCCATTTATGAGGGGGGTCATCTGGATCCATTTATGAGGGGGGTCATCTGGATCCACTTATGAGGGGGGTCATCTGGATCCATTTATGAGGGGGGTCATCTGGATCCATTTATGAGGGGGGTCATCTGGATCCACTTATGAGGGGGGTCATCTGGATCCATTTATGAGGGGGGTCATCTGGATCCACTTATGAGGGGGGTCATCTGGATTCACTTATGAGGGGGGTCATCTGGATCCACTTATGAGGGGGGTCATCTGGATCCACTTATGAGGGGGGGTTTCTGGACCCACTTATAGGGGGGGGGTATTCTGGATGCACTTATTGGGGGGGATAATCTGGATCCATTTATAGGGGGTCTTTAAATCCTTTATTAAGGGCGACTGACAGGGGCGGTCTGTACCCCTCGATGGCGGCATTATTGGGAATAGTCACCATGATATAAATACATTCTCACAGTCACTTTATTATTATTATTCCAGGACACGGATGTGTTGGTCGCCATTATACGCACACGTTCACACTCTATCTAGGGGCGCGTACATTTAGCTGCTGTTATATTCCCTAGAGATAAAGGATCAGCAGGACGCGGCATTAGATGGGAATTAACCAGGGAGACGGCTCTGCTGGGGGTGCGGATCCTCCGATGTTACCGCTCGGTCGCTGCCAAATCCGACGCATTTAAATGCAATTATACATTATGTGAAAAGTACAAGAAAATAATATGGAGAATATTTCTCGTGCACTTTGACTAAGAGCGGATGTGACAGCGCGCTCCTGGGAATGAGAATTACCATTGGACCTTAATAAAACCATCCTGACAGGACGGTCACCATAGCAACCACAGCCATGTCTCTTCATAGGCCTAAGTGAACAAAACGCCAACACAACCGGGATCTGATCCATTGTATCCTCCAAAGATCAGCGCAACGAGGGGGAGGAGGGGCGACGCCAAAATATTTACTCCTGAGGGGCAATACATTCATAAGATTTACAGGAGAAGATAGATAAATAGATAGATAGATAGATAGATATGAGATAGATAGATAGATGATAGATAGATAGATAGATAGATAGATAGATAGATATGAGATAGATAGATATGAGATAGATAGATAGATAGATATGAGATAGATAGATAATTGATATGGGATAGATAGATAGATAGATAGATAGATAGATAGATATGAGATAGATAGATATGAGATAGATAGATAGATAGATATGAGATAGATAGATAATTGATATGGGATAGATAGATAGATATGAGATAGATAGATATGAGATAGATAGATAGATAGATATGAGATAGATAGATAATTGATATGGGATAGATAGATAGATATGAGATAGATATGAGATAGATATGAGATAGATAGATATGAGATAGATATATGGATATGAGAAAGATAGATAGATAGATATGAGATAGATAGATAGATATGAGATAGATAGATAGATAGATATGAGATAGATAGATAGATATGAGATAGATAGATAGATAGATAGATAGATATGAGATAGATAGATATGAGATAGATAGATAGATAGATAGATAGATAGATAGATATATGGATATGAGATAGATATATGGATATGAGATAGATAGATAGATATGAGATAGATAGATATGAGATAGATAGATAGATATGAGATAGATAGATAGATATGAGATAGATAGATGGATATGAGATAGATAGATAGATAGATATGAGATAGATAGATAGATAGATATGAGATAGATAGATAGATATGAGATAGATAGATATGAGATAGATAGATAGATAGATATGAGATAGATATATGGATATGAGATAGATAGATAGATATGAGACAGATAGATAGATAGATAGATAGATAGATATGAGATAGATAGATAGATAGATAGATATGAGATAGATAGATAGCTATGAGATAGATAGATATGAGATAGATAGATAGATATGAGATACATATGAGATAGATAGTAAGATATGAGATAGATAGATATGAGATAGAGAGATATAGAGATATAAGATAGATAGATATGAGATAGATAGATAGATAGATAGATAGATATGAGATAGATAGATATAAGATAGATAGATAGATATGAGATAGATAGATAGATAGATATGAGATAGATAGATAGATATGAGATAGATAGATAGATAGATATGAGATAGATAGATAGATAGATAGATATGAGATAGATAGATAGATATGAGATAGATAGATAGATAGATATGAGATAGATAGATATGAGATAGATAGATATGAGATAGATAGATAGATATGAGATAGATAGATAGATATGGATAGATAGATATGAGATAGATAGATATGAGATAGATACATAGAGGTTGTGATACACTGCATTGGTGGGTGAAGCAGGAAGAACTTCACAGTTTGGAGACCACTGGTCTAGATGCTGCGGTCGCTATTGACTGTGGCATCTAAGAGGTTAAACTGGCAATCCCAGCAGCTTCAGGGCCTACAGAACATTGTCCAACTACAGAACTTCCCTCCATTTTGGTTCATAGAGGACATAGGCGCCAGGACGGGGATTGAGAGGAGGGGGTGGAGTCAGGATTTCAACAAAATTCCCTCAGAACGATGAAGCGAGACGTAATAATCCGCGGCGCACACCGCACAGGAGAGCGAACCGCTTCAATATACAGATCTCCAGTTTTCTCGTTTTCCTGCCAGAAGGCGTCAACGCGTGTAACGGCGCAGAGAAGACGATGATTTGTGACAAGGGCGAGACGAAAACGCAATAAACAAAGCTGACAAAAACAAATGTTCTCCGTAAAACCCAATCGTCACCCCGTCCGGCGCGCCGTACACCAAGTGGAAATGAAATGCGGCTTTTATCTTTTAGGTGGAGAATATTCTAAGATTTCTAGAACAACTTTTGACTTCGCATTTTAAAGGGAAACTCCGAGCTCCATATTTGCCAGTTTGCCGCCCTCCAGAAGGTGCCGCCTGATGCACTTGACGACTGCGCAATAGCCGCCCCCCACCTTCTGGATGGCGGCAAACTGACAAATGCCCGAGGCTTCCTTTTCCAAGGAGACCCCCAAGGATGGAAACTACAGGAACAATCCGCTATTATGGAGGTGTGTGCGGTGGAATTATTTGGAAAGTGCAGTATTTTTGTGGATTTTCTGAGCTGCACTCTTCCCCATTACCCAGCAGGTATAGGAACCTTTTTTTTTTATTCCATTTTGTCGCACATTCGTAAATTGGATTGTAGTGTTATGTGGGAACTATATGACGGTATTATGTGGGCTGTTTAAGGTAGCATTATTTGAATACTCCATATTATTGGGGGGACTTTATAATGGTGCCCTATGGGCTTTTTATTTCTGCATCATATGGCGATATGTGGCGGTATTATGTATAAAAGGAACCTTTTTAGCAGGCTCTTTGCTGGTCATTGCCAACAAAAAGCATTTTGTTAGGGATTCCAAGGTTACGGAATAAAAGCTAAAACCATCCAGTTTGGTTTATTGGTGTATGGGGGTAGGATTTGGGAATTAAATTGTAGTATTATGTGAAAAAATGTATGGCAGTATTATATGAATGTGGGCACTATATAGTGGTAATAATATGTGGGCACTATATAGTGGTATTATCTATTACGTAGATGATGGTATATAGTGGTATTATGTAGGCAGTATATGGCGGTATACTGGTATTATGTGGGCTGTATATGATGGTATTTTTTTTGCAGTCTATGGTGGTATAGTTGTATTATGTAAGCTGTACTTTATGGTATTATTTTGACAGTATATAGTAGTACTATGTAGGCTGTATGTGATAGTATTATTTTTGCATTATATAGTAGTATTATGTAGGCTGTATATGATTGTATTATTTTTGCATTATATAGGAGTATTATGTAGGCAGTATATTATGCTATTTTTGGCAGTATATGGTGGTATACTGGTATTATGTGGGCTGTATATGATGGTATTTTTTTTCAGTCTATGGTGGTAAAGTTGTATTATGTAGGCTGTACTTGATGGTATTATTTTGACAGTATATAGTGGTATTATGTAGGCTTTATATTTATACAATGGTATTATATTGGCAGTATATGGTAATATAGTGGTATGTAGGCAGTATATGATGGTATTATTTTTGCATTATATATGATGGTATTATTTTTGCATTATATAGTAGTATTATGTAGGCTGTATATGATAGTATTATTTTTGCATTATATAGGAGTATTATGTAGGCAGTATATGATGGTATTATTTTTGCATTATATAGTAGTATTATGTAGGCTGTATATGATAGTATTATTTTTGCATTATATAGGAGTATTATGTAGGCAGTATATTATGCTATTTTTGGCAGTATATGGCGGTATACTGGTATTATGTGGGCTGTATATGATGGTATTTTTTTTCAGTCTATGGTGGTAAAGTTGTATTATGTAGGCTGTATATGAGGTTTTATTTTTGCAATATATAGTAGTATTATGTAGGCAGTATATGATGGTATTATTTTTGTATTATATAGGAGTATTATGTAGGCTGTATATGATAGTATTATTTTTGCATTATATAGTAGTATTATGTAGGCAGTATATGATGGTATTATATTTGCATTATATAGGAGTATTATGTAGGCAGTATATTATGCTATTTTTGGCAGTATAAGGCGGTATACTGGTATTTTGTGGGCTGTATATGATGGTATTTTTTTTTGCAGTCTATGGTTGTAAAGTTGTATTATGCAGGCTGTATATCAAGGTATCATATTGGCAGTATATAGTGGTATTATGTGGGCTTTATATAATGGTTTTAGATTGTCAGTATATGGTAATATAGTGGTATTATGTAGGCAGTATATGATGGCATTATTTTTGCATTATATAGTAGTATTATGTAGGCTGCATATGATGGTATTTTTGGCAGTATATGGTGGTATAGTGGTATTATGTAGGCTGTAATTGACGGGATTATATTAGCAGTATATAGTGGTATTATGTGGGCTTTATACAATGGTATTATATTGGCAGTATATGGTAATATAGTGGTATGTAGGCAGTATATGATGGTATTATTTTTGCATTATATAGTAGTATTATGTAGGCAGTATATGATGGTATTATTTTTGCATTATATAGTAGTATTATGTAGGCTGTATATGATAGTATTATTTTTGCATTATATAGGAGTATTATGTAGGCAGTATATGATGGTATTATTTTTGCATTATATAGTAGTATTATGTAGGCAGTATATGATGGTATTATTTTTGCATTATATAGTAGTATTATGTAGGCTGTATATGATGGTATTATTTTTGCATTATATAGGAGTATTATGTAGGCAGTATATTATGCTATTTTTGGCAGTATATGGCGGTATACTGGTATTATGTGGGCTGTATATGATGGTATTTTATTTTCAGTCTATGGTGGTAAAGTTGTATTATGTAGGCTGTACTTGATGGTATTATTTTGACAGTATATAGTGGTATTATGTAGGCTATATATGATGGTATTATATTGGCAGTATCTAGTGGTATTATGCAGGCTGTATACGATGGTATCATATTGGCAGTATATAGTGGTATTATGTGGGCTTTATACAATGGTATTATATTGTCAGCATATGATGATAGAGTGGTATTATGTAGGCTGTATATGATTGTACTATTTTTGCATTATATAGTGATATTATGTAGGCTGTATGTGATGGTATTATTTTTGCATTATATAGGAGTATTATGTAGGCAGTATATGATGGTGTTATATTGGCAGTATATAGTGGTATTATGTGGGCTTTATATTATGGCATTATATTGGCAGCATATGATGATAGATTGGTATTATGTAGGCTGTATATGATGTATTATTTTTGCAATATATAGTAGTATTATGTAGGTAGTATATGATGGTATTATTTTTGCATTATATAGGAGTATTATGTAGGCTGTATATGATGTATTATTTTTGCATTATATAGTAGTATTATGTAGGCAGTATATGATGTATTATTTTTGCAATATATAGTAGTATTATGTAGGCAGTATATAATGGTATTATTTTTGCATCATATAGGAGTATTATGTAGGCTGTATATGATGTATTATTTTTGCAATATATAGTAGTATTATGTAGGCAGTATATAATGGTATTATTTTTGCATTATATAGGAGTATTATGTAGGCAGTATATGATGGTATTATTTTTGCATTTTATAGGAGTATTATGTAGGCTGTATATGATGTATTATTTTTGCATTATATAGTGGTATAATGTAGGCAGTATATGATGGTATTATATTTGCATTATATAGGAGTATTATGTAGGCAGTATATTATGCTATTTTTGGCAGTATATGGCGGTATACTGGTATTATGTGGGCTGTATATGATGGTATTTTTTTTTGCAGTCTATGGTTGTAAAGTTGTATTATGTAGGCTGTACTTGATGGTATAATTTTGACAGTATATAGTTGTATTATGTAGGCTATATATGATGGTATTATATTGGCAGTATCTAGTGGTATTATGTAGGCTGTATTTGATGGTATCATATTGGCAGTATATAGTGGTATTATGTGGGCTTTATATAATGGTTTTATATTGTCAGTATATGGTAATATAGTGGTATTATGTAGGCAGTATATGATGGTATTATTTTTGCATTAAATAGTAGTATTATGTAGGCTATATATGATGGTATTAGTTTTCCATTATATAGTATTATTATGTAGGCTGTATATGATAGTATTATGGTATTTTTGGCAGTATATGGTGGTATAGTGGTATTATGTAGACTGTAATTGACGGGATTATATTAGCAGTATATAGTGGTATTATGTGGGCTTTATACAATGGTATTATATTGGCAGTATATGGTAATATAGTGGTATGTAGGCAGTATATGATGGTATTATTTTTGCATTATATAGGAGTATTATGTAGGCTGTATATGATAGTATTATTTTTGCATTATATAGGAGTATTATGTAGGCTGTATATGATGGTATTATTTTTGCATTATATAGTAGTATTATGTAGGCAGTATATGATGGTATTATTTTTGCATTATATAGTAGTATTATGTAGGCAGTATATGATGGTATTATTTTTGCATTATATAGTAGTATTATGTAGGCAGTATATGATGGTATTATTTTTGCATTATATAGTAGTATTATGTAGGCAGTATATGATGGTATTATTTTTGCATTATATAGTAGTATTATGTAGGCAGTATATGATGGTATTATTTTTGCATTATATAGGAGTATTATGTAGGCAGTATATGATGGTATTTTTAGCAGTATATGGTGATATAGTATATGGCGGCATCAATGGCAAAAACAAAGATTACAATATGCTTTATCTCAAGTTATAATCTGTCTATAACAGTGTTTCCTAACCAACGTGCCTCCAGCTGTTGCAAAACTACAACTCCCTGCATGCCCAGAAAGCCTTTGGCTGTCCAGGCATGCTTGAAGTTGTAGTTTTGCAACAGCTGGAGGCACCCTGGTAGGGAGACAGCGTTTCAAAGGTTTTACCTCACAAAGTGGCTGCCTCGTATACACTCCAAATGGGCATTAAGACCCTTTATTACAATAAAGATCACTGCAGGCCGGATGGACTGTTTATTACACTATGATTGTACTTTAAAATGATGTTTTTTGGATATGAAGATAAATTTCACTGAGAGAAGAAAAATAAACTGGTAGCGCCCACAGCGCCAGATCAGAAGTCTAAGTACACGGCTCGAGCCGCGCGGGAAATGACAGATAATAAAGGCCCCAATCGAATTTACAATATAAGAAGAAGTAATTAAAAACAGACAAACTGCGCATCGATTATACCGTCCGAGTCCCAGACTTCAAAATCGCTCAACCCTGAAGATCGTAACCACGGAAACGCAACCTCCGAATAGTCAAACATCTGGCGGGAGATGGCACAGAAAGGTGAGCGAAGAAGAAAGTCATGAACTTAAAGGGGTACTCCGCCCCTAGACATCTTATCCCCTATACAAAGGAGGTCCCCAGCAGCAGGACCCCTGCGATCTCCCTGCTGCACCTGGCGTCTGCTTAGAGCACCAGAGGCTTGTGACATCACGGCCACGCCCCCTCAATGCAAGTCTATGGGAAGGGGGCGGGAAAGCCGTCATGCCCCCTCCTATAGACTTGCATTGAGGGGGCGTGGCCGTGATGTCACAAGCTGGGCGTGGTGTCATGAGCCTCAGCCCCGCATCGCCAGTCATCTGGCATGGAGTGATGTCTGGGGGGCCCCAGCGGCGGGACCCCCGTGATCAGACATCTTATCCCCCTATCCTTTGGATAGGAGTAAGATGTCTAGGGTCGGAGTACGCCTTTAAACATTGTGCCAATACGGAAAACATTTATTTTTTTTCTTTGGCTCAGTGACCTAACATACTACAGAGTAAATTACGGAAACAAACAAAAATTCACATACGTTTTATGTTTATCTTTTTTACGCTATTTAATTAAAAAATTTGGAAATATCAGAATTTTTATTGGGGGAGAGACTGATTTATATGGTTAAAAACGTTTTTTTTTTTTTTATTAGGGGACTGTGATAAGAAATCTTTAAATTGCTTATACTGTTCAATGTTAGGCCACAGCATACTGTAGATCAGTGTTATCAGCACTCTGCTAGTGCAGCCTGCCTAAGGCAAACTGTATATGAAGATCAACGATCAGCGGCACGGAGGAGAGGAGAAGCCGCTCTGAACTGCGGGGGTCAGGATTAGTCCCTCAAACCCATCGGTGACTTTCATTTTATCTTTTAGATGCCGTCATCAACATTTATCGTGGCATTTAAAGGGGTACACCGGTGGAAAACAATTTATTGCAAATCAACTGGTGCCAGAAAATTATACAGATTTGTTAACTACTTCTATTAAAAAATCTTAATCCTTACAGTACTTATCAGCTGTTGTATACTACAGAGGACGTTGTGTAGTTCTTTCCAGTCTGACCACAGTGCTCTCTGCTGACACCTCTGTCCATGTCAGAAACTGTCCAGAGTAGGAGCAAATTTTCATAGTAAACCGGACAGTTCCTGACACAGACAGAGGTGTCAGCAGAGAGCACTGTGGTCAGACTGGAAAGAACTACACAACTTTCTGTGGAGCATACTGCAGCTGATAAGTACTGGAAGGATTAAAATTTTTATATAGAAGTCATTTACAAATCTGCTTAACTTTCTGGCACCAGCTGATTTAAAATAAATTGTTTTCCACCAGAGTACCCTTTAATGGTGAATATGAGCACGATTGCAGATGTCCGTCACTAGTGTTGAGTCCAGTTGCTGATAGCAGCCGGTACTCACCAGGTATGAATCATGCTCACCCTGAGCATGCAGAGGACGTAAATATTCGCCATTTGTCGTGAAGGGGTAAAAAAATTTAAGCTGAAATCTAATTGGTTGCTATGGGACACTGCTCTATTGTTTCTCTGCAAATAATCCCATTATAATTTACTTCTAGGTGGAGATGTAATTTACAGTAGGCCGAAAGCCTGAGGCTGCACTACTGAATCAATGGTCACATTACCAAGGTTACTGCCAGGATGTAGATATTGATATATTTGGTGATATATTAATTGTAAATCTTCACCCTTCTGTATAACATAGAACACATTGTATCGGGAACTGATAGCTCACTATAATAATTAAGCTAAAAGGGCGGAGCAAACATCACTCATTATAATTAAGATAGGGGGCGGAGCTAATATCACTCATTATAATTAAGATAAGGGGCGGAGCTAATATCACTCACTATAATTAAAATAAGAGGCGGAGCTAATATCACTCACTATAATTAAGCTAAGAGGCGGAGCTAATAGCACTCATTATAATTAAGATAGGGGGTGGAGCTAATATCACTCATTATAATTAAGATAGGGGGCGGAGCTAATATCACTCACTATAATTAAGATAAGGGGTGGAGCTAATATCACTCATTATAATTAAGATAAGGGGTGGAGCTAATATCACTCACTATAATTAAGATGAGGCAGAGCTAATATCACTCATTATAATTAAGATAAGGGGTGGAGCTAATATCACTCACTATAATTAAGATAAGGGGCGGAGCTAATATCGCTCACTATAATTAAGATAAGGGGTGGAGCTAATATCACTCACTATAATTAAAATGAGGCGGAGCTAATATCACTCATTATAATTAAGATAAGGGGCGGAGCTAATATCACTCACTATAATATTTAAAGGGGTACTCTGCTGCTCAGCGTTCGGAACAAACTGTTCCGAACGGAGGAGCCAGGGCCGGGAGCTCGTGACGTTAAAGCCCCACCCCCTCCTGCCGTCACGCCCCGCCCCCTCAATGCAAGTCTATGGGAGGGGGCGTGACGTCTGTCACGCCCCCTCCGATAGACTTGCATTGAGGGGGCGGGGTGTGACATCATGAGGGGCGGGGCTATGACATCACGAGCTCCCGGCACTGGCTCCAACGTTCGGAACACAGTTTGTTCCAAACCCTGAGCAGCAGAGTACCCCTTTAAGCTAAGGGGCGGAGCCAATATCCCTCACTATAAACATTAAATCCACAGATGATATTTAGTTTAGATACATAGTATATGAAGGTTTGTGCACTTTATATCATTGATATTTGCACTAATTGTGTATTAGAATATTGGGCCACGTATTCGGTATATACTTGTACATGTGCATTATAGAAACTGGTGGACGTCATTTATTTCTTGAGGTTGCCACAAGAAAATGACACGCGGGGGTCTTTTGCTCCCCCATATTGTAATCTGGTTGTATATATTTGGTTATTTTTCGGGGTTTACAGCTGTTTCATGTGTGTTTAGACATAATATGTTACATAATTCATTCTTATCCTGCACGGTATATTATGCGGTGGATTCCATCAGTCTCAGTTCATCATTGGACACGATTCGAGGTTTGATACATTATTTATTATTATCTTGTACTTTTATATTATGTGATGGACGGATGAATTCTTTCTATTTCCTGGGACACGATCCCAGTAGGATGGATCAGTTCATTACTGGTGCTGAATATGTATGAGGTCATGTGATCTGCGGAGTGTGCGTCTCGTTACTCACAATATGGTGAAGGTCCTTGTGTGGGTGGATTTGTGTTTAAATTTCTTTTGTGTCTTTGTACAGTATGTATTTAATACAGTGGGATTATCTATGCTGTATATTATGTGGGTGTGATCTGTATATTATGTGGGTGTGATCTGTATATTATGTGGGTGTGATCTGTATATTATGTAGATGTGATCTGTATATTATGTGGGTGTAATCTGTATATAATGTGGGTGTGATCTGTATATAATGTGGGTGTGATCTGTATATTATGTGGGTCTGATCTGTATATTATGAGGGTGTGATATGTATATTATGTGGGTGTGATCTGTATATTATGTGGGTGTGATCTGTATATTATGTGGGTGTGATCTGTATATAATGTGGGTGTGATCTGTATATTATGTGGGTGTGATCTGTATATAATGTGGGTGTGATCTGTATATAATGTGGGTGTGATCTGTATATTATGGGGGTGTGATCTGTATATTATGTGGGTGTGATCTGTATATTATGTGGGTGTGATCTGTATATTATGTGGGTGTGATCTGTATATTATGTGGGTGTGATCTGTATATTATGTGGGTGTGATCTGTATATTATGTAGATGTGATCTGTATATTATGTGGGTGTGATCTGTATATTATAATATGTGGGTGTGATCTGTATATTATGTGGGTGTGATCTGTATATTATGTGGATGTGATCTGTATATTATAATATGTGGGTGTGATCTGTATATTATGTAGATGTGATCTGTATATTATGTGGGTGTGATCTGTATATTATGTGGGTGTGATCTGTATATTATGAGGGTGTGATCTGTATATTATGTGGGTGTGATCTGTATATTATGTGGGTGTGATCTGTATATTATGTAGGTGTGATCTGTATATTATAATATGTGGGTGTGATCTGTATATTATGTAGATGTGATCTGTATATTATGTGGGTGTAATCTGTATATTATGTGGGTGTGATCTGTATATTATGTGGGTGTGATCTGTATATTATGTGGGTGTGATCTGTATATTATGTGGGTGTGATCTGTATATTATGTGGGTGTGATCTGTATATTATGTGGGTGTGATCTGTATATTATGTGGGTGTGATCTGTATATTATGTGGGTGTGATCTGTATATTATGTGGGTGTGATCTGTATATTATGTGGGTGTGATCTGTATATTATGTGGGTGTGATCTGTATATTATGTGGGTGTGATCTGTATATTATGAGGGTGTGATCTGTATATTATGTGGGTGTGATCTGTATATTATGTGGGTGTGATCTGTATATTATGTGGGTGTGATCTGTATATTATGTGGGTGTGATCTGTATAATAAGTGGGTGTGATCTGTACATTATGTGGGTGTGATCTGTATATTATGTGGGTGTGATCTGTATATTATGTGGGTGTGATCTGTATATTATGTGGGTGTGATCTGTATATTATGTGGGTGTGATCTGTATATTATGTGGGTGTGATCTGTATATTATGTGGGTGTGATCTGTATATTATGTGGTTGTGATCTGTATATTATGTGGGTGTGATCTGTATATTATGTGGGTGTGATCTGTATATTATGTGGGTGTGATCTGTATATTATGAGGGTGTGATCTGTATATTATGTGGGTGTGATCTGTATATTATGTGGGTGTGATCTGTATATTATGTGGGTGTGATCTGTATATTATGTGGGTGTGCTCTGTATATTATGTGGGTGTGATCTGTATATTATGTGGGTGTGATCTGTATATTATGTGGGTGTGATCTGTATATTATGAGGGTGTGATCTGTATATTATGTGGGTGTGATCTGTATATTATGTGGGTGTAATCTGTATATTATGTGGGTGTGATCTGTATATTATGTGGGTGTGATCTGTATATTATGTGGGTGTGATCTGTATATTATGTGGGTGTGATCTGTATATTATGTAGATGTGATCTGTATATTATGTGGGTGTGATCTGTATATTATGTGGGTGTGATCTGTATATTATGTAGATGTGATCTGTATATTATGTGGGTGTGATCTGTATATTATAATATGTGGGTGTGATCTGTATATTATGTGGGTGTTATCTGTATATTATGTGGGTGTGATCTGTATAATATGTGGGTGTGATCTGTATATTATAGGGTGTGTTCTGTATATTATGTGGATGTGATCTGTATATTATGTGGGTGTGATCTGTATATTATGTGGGTGTGATCTGTATATTATGAGGGTGTGATCTGTATATTATGTGGGTGTGATCTGTATATTATGTGGGTGTGATCTGTATATAATGTGGGTGTGATCTGTATATTATGTGGGTGTGATCTGTATATTATGTGGGTGTGATCTGTATATTATAATATGTGGGTGTGATCTGTATATTATGTGGGTGTAATCTGTATATTATGTGGGTGTGATCTGTATATTATGTGGGTGTGATCTGTATATTATGTGGGTGTGATCTGTATATTATGTAGATGTGATCTGTATATTATGTAGATGTGATCTGTATATAATGTGGGTGTGATCTGTATATTATGTGGGTGTGATCTGTATATAATGTGGGTGTGATCTGTATATTATGTGGGTGTGATCTGTATATTATGTGGGTGTGATCTGTATATTATGTGGGTGTGATCTGTATATTATGTGGGTGTGATCTGTATATTATGTGGGTGTGATCTGTATATTATGTGGGTGTGATCTGTATATTATGGGGGTGTGATCTGTATATTATGGGGGTGTGATCTGTATATTATGTAGATGTGATCTGTATATTATGTGGGTGTGATCTGTATATTATGTGGGTGTGATCTGTATATTATGTGGGTGTAATCTGTATATTATGTAGATGTGATCTGTATATTATGTAGATGTGATCTGTATATAATGTGGGTGTGATCTGTATATTATGTGGGTGTGATCTGTATATAATGTGGGTGTGATCTGTATATTATGTGGGTGTGATCTGTATATTATGTGGGTGTGATCTGTATATTATGTGGGTGTGATCTGTATATTATGTGGGTGTGATCTGTATATTATGTGGGTGTGATCTGTATATTATGTGGGTGTGATCTGTATATTATGGGGGTGTGATCTGTATATTATGGGGGTGTGATCTGTATATTATGTAGATGTGATCTGTATATTATGTGGGTGTGATCTGTATATTATGTGGGTGTGATCTGTATATTATGTAGATGTGATCTGTATATTATGTGGGTGTGATCTGTATATTATGTGGGTGTGATCTGTATATTATGTGGGTGTGATCTGTATATTATGTGGGTGTGATCTGTATATTATGTGGGTGTGATCTGTATATTATATGGGTGTGATCTGTATATTATGAGGGTGTGATCTGTATATTATGTGGGTGTGATCTGTATATTATATGGGTGTGATCTGTATATTATGTGGGTGTGATCTGTATATAATGTGGGTGTGATCTGTATATAATGTGGGTGTGATCTGTATATAATGTGGGTGTGATCTGTATATTATGTGGGTGTGATCTGTATATTATGTGGGTGTGATCTGTATATTATGTGGGTGTGATCTGTATATTATGTAGATGTGATCTGTATATTATGTGGGTGTGATCTGTATATTATGTGGGTGTGATCTGTATATTATGTGGGTGTGATCTGTATATTATGTGGGTGTGATCTGTATATTATGTGGGTGTGATCTGTATATTATGTGGGTGTGATCTGTATATTATGTGGGTGTGATCTGTATATTATGTGGGTGTGATCTGTATATTATGTGGGTGTGATCTGTATATTATGTGGGTGTGATCTGTATATTATGTGGGTGTGATCTGTATATTATGTGGGTGTGATCTGTATATTATGTGGGTGTGATCTGTATATTATGTGGATGTGATCTGTATATTATGTGGGTGTGATCTGTATATTATGTGGGTGTGATCTGTATATTATGTGGGTGTGATCTGTATATTATGTAGGTGTGATCTGTATATTATGTGGGTGTGATCTGTATATTATGTGGGTGTGATCTGTATATTATGTGGTTGTGATCTGTATATAATGTGGGTGTGATCTGTATATAATGTGGGTGTGATCTGTATATTATGTGGGTGTGATCTGTATATTATGTGGGTGTGATCTGTATATTATGTGGGTGTGATCTGTATATTATAGGGTGTGATCTGTATATTATAGGGTGTGATCTGTATATTATGTGGGTGTGATCTGTATATTATGTGGGTGTGATCTGTATATTATGTGGGTGTGATCTGTATATTATGTGGGTGTGATCTGTATATTATGTGGGTGTGATCTGTATATTATGTGGGTGTGATCTGTATATTATGTGGGTGTGATCTGTATATTATGTGGATGTGATCTGTATATTATGTGGGTGTGATCTGTATATTATGTGGGTGTGATCTGTATATTATGTGGGTGTGATCTGTATATTATGTGGGTGTGTTCTGCCGGCAGCACCCGGCTTTCCTGAGGTTGAGTCAACCTTGCGGCTTCTCGCCATATTGCTGCATCTCCGGGTGGAGCGCCTCACCCCCAAATCCTTATCCTGTACTGATCCTGAGTTATATCCTGTATTATACCCCAGAGCTGCACTCACTATTCTGCTGGTGGGGTCACTTTGTACATTAGGTGCTGTATTAGCAGAATATTTTATGTTTTTTCAGGTTCATCTTGTATTTTATGCTTTTTTGCAGAGATCACAGGAGCCCCAAATGATAAAAGTGACTGCGCAGTTCAGGAAAAATACAGACAAATGTGAGAACAGAGAAATAATCCGGAGAGAAGGAAAGTGGGACAAGAGCTGGAAGGGAAATGAAAGGAAACGTGTAAAGTAAGATAAAAATATAACTCTGAATAAGACAGACGCGTTCAGCGGGCTGGTAATCCAGAACGAGGCGCGCGGTTCGGGGTCAGGGGGTCAGGGTGGCGACACTGGAACATGGCAGACATAAGGACTGAAGGCGATGGACACTACCTGCAAATAAAGAGTTAATCATTGTATTTTGAACATTTGGATATTTTGTATCTACTGTACATTCTGTATCAGTTTATCAGGGTTCTTAGTGCCTCTGCTTGCTGTCACTGACATGAACCCTTTAGTATTTGTGTCTCATTCTCAATTGCAAAACTACAACTCCCAGCATGCCAGGACAGCCTTTGGCTGTCTGGGGATGCTGGGAGTTGTAGTTTTGCAACAGCTGGAGGCACACTGGTTAAGAAACACTGCAGTACAGGTAGGTCTAATCTTGGGTGCAGCTCCAGAAGTCTACGGGTTTCGGTGCTCACTTGAACCTTTCTCAGGTTCACAGATGAAAAAACGTCACTAGTCCTACAGCGCCATCTGTTTTATTCCAGCACAGCTGCATCCATATACATTACGTTCCAGTAACTGGGTCATGTGATTGCCAGCCTGACCCCACAAGAAAAATGATTCAAAGTATGTACTTAAGAACAGGAATTGCGCTCAAAAGGCTCTGTACACTGAGGACATCAGGGCTCTGTACACCGAGGACAAGCGGGGCTCTGTACACCGAGGACAAGCAGGGCTCTGTACACCGAGGACAAGCAGGGCTCTGTACACCGAGGACAAGCAGGGCTCTGTACACTGAGGACAAGCAGGGCTCTGTACACTGAGGACAAGCAGGGCTCTGTACACTGAGGACAAGCAGGGCTCTGTACACTGAGGACAAGCAGGGCTCTGTACACTGAGGACAAGCAGGGCTCTGTACACTGAGGACAAGCAGGGCTCTGTACACTGAGGACAAGCAGGGCTCTGTACACTGAGGACAAGCAGGGCTCTGTACACTGAGGACAAGCAGGGCTCTGTACACTGAGGACAAGCAGGGCTCTGTACACTGAGGACAAGCAGGGCTCTGTACACCGAGGACAAGCAGGGCTCTGTACACCGAGGACAAGCAGGGCTCTGTACACCGAGGACAAGCAGGGCTCTGTACACCGAGGACAAGCAGGGCTCTGTACACCGAGGACAAGCAGGGCTCTGTACACCGAGGACAAGCAGGGCTCTGTACACCGAGGACAAGCAGGGCTCTGTACACCGAGGACAAGCAGGGCTCTGTACACCGAGGACAAGCAGGGCTCTGTACACCGAGGACAAGCAGGGCTCTGTACACCGAGGACAAGCAGGGCTCTGTACACCGAGGACAAGCAGGGCTCTGTACACCGAGGACAAGCAGGGCTCTGTACACCGAGGACAAGCAGGGCTCTGTACACCGAGGACAAGCAGGGCTCTGTACACTGAGGACAAGCAGGGCTCTGTACACTGAGGACAAGCAGGGCTCTGTACACTGAGGACAAGCCGGGCTCTGTACACTGAGGACAAGCAGGGCTCTGTGCCCTAAATCTGTAAATGCTATTAAAAAACAGTTCAGGGATAATCGTTGCCCCCATAATAAGGTACAAAATGCCCCTTGGACATAGGTAACAACAGACAGGGGCTGTCCTATTCACATGAATGGGAAACTATACTGGGCACATTCTATGACCTGTAAAGAGATCATTCTATAGGGTGAGGGAGGCTGAGCTGTGAGAATCATCTATTGTCTTATATATCAAGCGTCACCTCTCACTGTAATGCTGTACAGATCACTTTCCTACAGCCTCCTCCTTATTATCACAGACACAACAGGACGTCTCAGTTTAGTTTTAGGCCTAGTGGGCAGAATGGAAACTGCAAGATTTCAGGATTAGGTTTTAATTTAGATCAGTGTTTCCCAATCGGAGTGCCTCCAGCTGCTGCAAAACTACAACTCCCAGCATGCCCGGACAGCCAACGGCTGTCCGGGCATGCTGGGAGTTGTAGTTTTGCAACAGCTGGAGGCACAATGATATGACACATTTCCTTTAAAAGAGCCCTAAAACATGACTGGGGATTATCAGAATCTCCTCCGTCTGGTCCCTTATTGATGGCAGAAGATGTTCAGTCTACAAGAAACTATTGTAACTCCACATGGAGCCGTATTTCAGTCAAAAAGCAAAATAACCCCCCTAATCTTAAGCAGCTGTTTCATTGACGTCTTCTCTGAATATGAAGTTGATTTCAGATAAACCTCTGACTGTGGTATAATAAAGTGGGGCTCCGTCTGGAAACATCTGCAGTGATGTCACATACGACAACGTAACAGACACATTTTAGTGCACAGTGTGTCAGTGACTAAGGGAATGAGCTCTCCCCCTGTAGAGTGTGAAGTATGAGACATCATCTGCGCAAAAACACAGAACGGTCTCTGCCCCCCCCCCCCTCCGCCGCTCCTCACACGGCATATGCTTAGTGTATATCTGCTGCTTTATATCCCACCAGTGTGCCAAAGAAACAAACGAAGGTGGGCGGCCGCCATTGTCTGTGTAACAGCATGGATGAGGAACAAAAGCGTAAAAACCAAAACTGTTCAGGTTCAAAATTACCATAATAAGAATCACATTATATAAACAAGGAGATCAAGATTCTAAGCAACACAAGAATAAGCGACAGAAAGTCAACAGAAGTTAGATATAATACCGTCTTCTATATACAAGAATATAACTACTATAATACTGCTCCCTATATACAAGAATATAACTACTATAATACTGCTCCTATATACAAGAATATAACTACTATAATACTGTTCCTATATACAAGAATATAACTACTATAATACTGCTCCTATATACAAGAATATAACTACTATAATACTGCTCCTATATACAAGAATATAACTACTATAATACTGCCCCCTATATACAAGAATATAACTACTATAATACTGCTCATATATACAAGAATATAACTACTATAATACTGCCTCCTATATACAAGAATATAACTACTATAATACTGCTCCTATATACAAGAATATAACTACTATAATACTGTCCCCTATATACAAGAATATAACTACTATAATACTGCTCATATATACAAGAATATAACTACTATAATACTGCCTCCTATATACAAGAATATAACTACTATAATACTGCTCCTATATACAAGAATATAACTATTATAATACTGCTCCTATATACAAGACTATGACTACTATAATACTGCTCCTATATACAAGAATATAACTACTATAATACTGCTCCTATATACAAGAATATAACTACTATAACACTGCCCCCTATATACAAGAATATAACTACTATAATACTGCCCCTATATACAAGAATATAACTACTATAATACTGCTCCTATATACAAGAATATAACTACTATAATACTGCCCCTATATATACAAGAATATGACTACTATAATACTGTCCCCTATATACAAGAATATAACTACTATAATACTGCTCCTATATACAAGAATATAACTACTATAATACTGCTCCTATATACAAGAATATAACTACTATAATACTGCCTCCTATATACAAGAATATAACTACTATAATACTGCCCCTATATACAAGAATATAACTACTATAATACTGCTCCTTTATACAAGAATATATCTACTATAATACTGCTCCTATATATACAAGAATATAACTACTATAATACTTCTCCTATATATACAAGAATATATCTACTATAATACTGCTCCTATATATACAAGAATATAACTAATATAATACTGCTCCTATATACAAGAATATAACTACTATAATACTGCTCCTATATACAAGAATATAACTACTATAATACTACTCCTATATACAAGAATATATCTACTATAATACTGCCCCTATATATACAAGAATATAACTACTATAATACTGCCCCTATATATACAAGAATATAACTACTATAATACTGCTCCTATATATACAAGAATATAACTACTATAATACTGCCTCCTATATACAAGAATATAACTACTATAATACTGCTCCTATATACAAGAATATAACTACTATAATACTGCTCCTATATACAAGAATATAACTACTATAATACTGCTCCTATTTACAAGAATATAACTACTATAATACTGCTCCTATATACAAGAATATAACTACTATAATACTGCTCCAATATACAAGAATATAACTACTATAATACTGCTCCTATATACAAGAATATAACTAATATAATACTGCTCCTATATTCAAGAATATAACCACTATAATACTGCCCCCTATCTATTAGGCTATGACTCTAACTGGAACACCCTCATATACACTGTATTTCTTCCATCACAGTCACTTACCAGTCAGTATGTTTTCGGCCATGACATTTATCTGGGTCTCTACAGAGTGTTTGGAGGTGTAGGAGATCTCTGCACTGACGTGTCCCACCTCTCCGATACACATGGGGGACAGGAAGTCCGTGCGCTCCACACGCGCCAGAGCAGCAACACATTTCTCCTAGAAAGAGACAGTAAAGGGTCAAATACCAAACACATCTCATGTATATAATGACCTCTATATATAATAATATAAGATCACACATGTATATAATGGTCTCCTCTCTATATACAGTGGGGATCAAAAGTTTGGGCACCCCAGGTAAAAATTAGTATTAATGTGCATAAAGAAGCCAAAGAAAGATGGAAAATTCTCCAAAAGGCATCAAATTACAGATTAGACATTCTTATAATATATCAACAAAAGTTACATTTTATTTCCATCATTTACACATTCAAAAAAACAAAACAAAAAAATGGCGTCTGCAAAAGTTTGGGCACCCTGAAGAATTTATAGCACGCACTGCCCCCTGTACAAAGCTGAGACCTGTCAGTGTCATGGATTGTTCTCAATCATCATCTGGGAAGACCAGTTGATGTCAATCTCAAAGGTTTTAAATGCCCAGACTCATCTGACCTTGCCCCAACAATCAACACCATGGGTTCTTCTAAGCAGTTGTCTAGAAATCTGAAACTGAAAATAGTTGACGCTCACAAAGCTGGAGAAGGCTATAAGAAGATAGCAAAAGGTTTTCAGATGTCAATATCCTCTGTTCGGAATGTAATTAAGAAATGGCAGTCATCAGGAACAGTGGAAGTTAAAGCAAGATCTGGAAGACCAAGAAAAATATCAGACAGAACAGTTTGCAGGATTGTGAGAAAACAATTCAAAACCCACGTTTGACTGCACAATCCCTCCAGAAAGATCTGGCAGACACTGGAGATGTGGTACACTATTCCACTATAAAGAGATACTTGTACAAATATGGTCTTCATGGAAGAGTCATCAGAAGAAAACCTCTTCTACGTCCTCATCACAAAAATCAGTGTTTGAACTTTGCAGATGAACATATAGACAAGTCTGATGCATTTTGGAAACAAGTTCTGTGGACCGATGAGGTTAAAATAGAACTTTTTGGCCGGAATGAGCAAAGGTACGTTTGGAGAAGAAGGGGAACAGAATCTAATGGAAATAAATCATGCTTTTGGGTTGTATTGCAGCCAGTGGCACAGGGAACATCTCACGAGCAGAAGGAAAAATGGATTCAATAAAATTTCAGCAAATTTTGGATGCTAACTTGAGGCCATCTGTGAAAAAGCTGAAGTTAAAGAGAGGATGGCTTCTACAAATGGATAATGATCCTAAACACACCTCGAAATCCACGGGGGATTACATCAAGAGGCGTAAACTGAAGGTTTTGCCATGGCCTTCACATTCTCCTGACCTCAACATAATTGAAAATCTATGGATAGACCTTAAAAGAGCAGTGCGTGACAGACAGCCCAGAAATCTCAAAGAACTGGAAGACTTTTGCAAGGAAGAATGGGAAAAGACATTCTAACAAGAATTGAAAGACTCTTGGCTGCTACAAAAAGCGTTTACAAGCTGTGATACTTGCCAAATGGGGCCGTGCATGCTATAAATTCTGCAGGGGGCACAAACTTTTGCAGACGCCATTTTTTTGTTTTCTGTTATTTTGAAAGTGTAAATGATGGAAATAAAATGTAACTTTTGGTGACATATTATAAGAATGTCTAATCTGTAATTTGATGCCTTTTGGAGATTTTCCATCTTTTCTTGGCTTCTTTATGCACATTAATACAAATTGTTACCTGGGGAGCCCAAACTTTTGATCCCCACTGTATATATATATATATATATATATATATATATATATATGATCACACATGTATATAATGGTCTCCTCTATATATAAGAATAATAATATAAGATCCCACATGATGTTTCATCAGGCCTTAGACGCTGTATCATCCTATGGAATAACCCGACTATATAATCTTCTTGATTTGCAGGAACATTCCCCATAGAAAATATAAACTAGTGCTTGATCGCCATCTAGTGTTCACCGCTCATACTGCACTGCCAGCAGAAGGGTCTTCAGTAAACTCTGCTCACTAAAATGATATGTATAATTTCTCCTGGTAAAGTTCTATACTAAAACTTTACAATAAAATATAATAACTTATTAAAATTGAATTAAAATCCTCTCCTTCATACCCATCACTATATATCAGTAATAACCTAACCAATATGGGGTCAGATACAATATATGTGGCCCTTAGTGGTCCCTAATTAATATGAGGTCGGATACAATCTATGTGGCCCTTAGTGGTCCATAATCAATATGAGGTCAGATACATTATATGTGGCCCTTAGTGGTCCCTAATCAATATGAGGTCAGATACATTATATGTGGCCCTTAGTGGTCCCTAATTAATATGAGGTCAGATACAATATATGTGGCCCTTAGTGGTCCCTAATTAATATGTGGTCAGATACAATATATGTGGCCCTTATGGTCCCTAATCAATATGAGGTCAGATACATTATATGTGGCCCTTAGTGGTCCCTAATCAATATGAGGTCAGATACATTATATGTGGCCCCTAGTGGTCCATGCTGCGCAAAATTCAGTTGCAAATAAGTTGTTCAAAAGCAGTGATATAAAGTGGGTGAGTAGTAGTGAGAATTCCATAAAATGGGACAATCCAGTGATCTAAGGGACTGGAGGCCCGGTCAGGATCTCACTGCGGCCTTGTGGGTTTTCTCAGGTAACGGTGCGGAGACATTACGGAGAATCCAGGAAAAGAGAATCCTGAGGAGAGTCAGAAAACTGAAGCCACAGCTCGCCGCTTCCTCATACGGATGGGCTACAACAGCAGATGACCAGATCTAAGGCCATTGGGGAAGATTTATCATTGTCTTCCTGACATATTACTGGCTGAAATTTGGCGTACAATCTTTGCGTAGTTAGTTTTTTGCACAAAAATTTGCACAGTTATAAGATAAGTTGCACAATTTCAAAATATGCAACTTTGGCAAAAGTGACTGACATGCAGTGCTCATTCTTGACTATGCAGCGGACGAGATTTATTAACTGCATCTTTTTTTAAAAAGGTGCAAAAATATTGCGCAAATGTAAAAAAGAAAAACGCATATTCATACCCCCTCTGCCATCTGCCATGCCTTAGAAAATGACATCATACAGCAAGGTCTGGGGTGATTTTTCATTTGGGCAAAATGTATCAGCGTCTTGTGCTGTTTTGATAAATTTGGAGCGCAGAAGCCAAAAACACAACAAAAAAGGCAGTGAAGTGTCTGCAATCAGAAACATATTGATAAATCACCCGCATTGTGTCTAATAGAAACAGAAAGGCCAGAACCAGGGGCAAGAGGGCGACAAGTGTAGAAGAAGCAAAGAGACTGTATTCGCTTCAATTTACTTAGTACTTTTGAGTGAAATTTGTCGCTGTATACAGGAAAGAAACATGACCTGGTCAGATGGATCCAGATCTCTATAGAGAAACATGACCTGGTCAGATGGATCCAGATCTCTATAGAGAAACATGACCTGGTCAGATGGATCAAGATCTCTATAGAGAAACATGACCTGGTCAGATGGATCAAGATCTCTATAGAGAAACATGACCTGGTCAGATGGATCCAGATCTCTATAGAGAAACATGTCCTGGTCAGATGGATCCAGATCTCTATAGAGAAACATGGCCTGGTCAGATGGATCCAGATCTCTATAGAGAAACATGGCCTGGTCAGATGGATCCAGATCTCTATAGAGAAACATGACCTGGTCAGATGGATCAAGATCTCTATAGAGAAACATGACCTGGTCAGATGGATCCAGATCTCTATAGAGAAACATGTCCTGGTCAGATGGATCCAGATCTCTATAGAGAAACATGGCCTGGTCAGATGGATCCAGATCTCTATAGAGAAACATGACCTGGTCAGATGGATCCAGATCTCTATAGAGAAACATGGCCTGGTCAGATGGATCCAGATCTCTATAGAGAAACATGGCCTGGTCAGATGGATCCAGATCTCTATAGAGAAACATGTCCCGGTCAGATGGATCCAGATCTCTATAGAGAAACATGACCGGGTCAGATGGATCCAGATCTCTATAGAGAAACATGACCGGGTCAGATGGATCCAGATCTCTATAGAGAAACATGGCCTGGTCAGATGGATCCAGATCTCTATAGAGAAACATGGCCTGGTCAGATGGATCCAGATCTCTATAGAGAAACATGTCCTGGTCAGATGGATCCAGATCTCTAAGGAGAAACATGGCCTGGTCAGATGGATCCAGATCTCTATAGAGAAACATGACCTGGTCAGATGGATCCAGATCTCTATAGAGAAACATGACCTGGTCAGATGGATCCAGATCTCTATAGAGAAACATGACCTGGTCAGATGGATCCAGATCTCTATAGAGAAACATGGCCTGGTCAGATGGATCCAGATCTCTATAGAGAAACATGACCTGGTCAGATGGATCCAGATCTCTATAGAGAAACATGGTCTGGTCAGATGGATCCAGATCTCTATAGAGAAACATGTCCCGGTCAGATGGATCCAGATCTCTATAGAGAAACATGACCTGGTCAGATGGATCCAGATCTCTATAGAGAAACATGACCGGGTCAGATGGATCCAGATCTCTATAGAGAAACATGGCCTGGTCAGATGGATCCAGATCTCTATAGAGAAACATGTCCTGGTCAGATGGATCCAGATCTCTAAGGAGAAACATGGCCTGGTCAGATGGATCCAGATCTCTATAGAGAAACATGACCTGGTCAGATGGATCCAGATCTCTATAGAGAAACATGACCTGGTCAGATGGATCCAGATCTCTATAGAGAAACATGACCTGGTCAGATGGATCCAGATCTCTATAGAGAAACATGTCCTGGTCAGATGGATCCAGATCTCTAAGGAGAAACATGGCCTGGTCAGATGGATCCAGATCTCTATAGAGAAACATGTCCTGGTCAGATGGATCCAGATCTCTATAGAGAAACATGGCCTGGTCAGATGGATCCAGATCTCTATAGAGAAACATGTCCTGGTCAGATGGATCCAGATCTCTATAGAGAAACATGTCCTGGTCAGATGGATCCAGATCTCTATAGAGAAACATGGCCTGGTCAGATGGATCCAGATCTCTATAGAGAAACATGTCCTGGTCAGATGGATCCAGATCTCTATAGAGAAACATGGCCTGGTCAGATGGATCCAGATCTCTATAGAGAAACATGGCCTGGTCAGATGGATCCAGATCTCTATAGAGAAACATGTCCTGGTCAGATGGATCCAGATCTCTATAGAGAAACATGGCCTGGTCAGATGGATCCAGATCTCTATAGAGAAACATGGCCTGGTCAGATGGATCCAGATCTCTATAGAGAAACATGTTCTGGTCAGATGGGTCCAGATCTATAGAGAAACATGGCCTGGTCAGATGGATCCAGATCTCTATAGAGAAACATGGAATGGTCAGATGGATCCAGATCTCTATAGAGAAACATGTCCTGGTCAGATGGATCCAGATCTCTATAGAGAAACATGGCCTGGTCAGATGGATCCAGATCTCTATAGAGAAACATGTCCGGGACCCAAAGCACATGTAGTAAGTCGTCTAGTCGTGGCTTCTGCTTGGTGTAGGACACGTATAGTCTGGATACCAACAACCTTCCCGAGGAATCCCGCTGCCGAATTAGAACAAGTGGCGATTTAGGGTAAGGGCCCTCTTACATAGGTACAGAAATCCTGAGAAGGAGACTGCCAGCAGCACAACACGTCATCCACAAGGGTCGTATAGTCATGGATCGGATCCAGGAACATAACATTGAGTTTTCCTTTCTTTCTCAGCTTTTGCAGTCCCCAGATCTTAACCCTCTGGGAGGAGGATGAGTATGTCACGACCTCCATCTAAGATGCCAAAAATGCACCAGAATTCTGGCACTATATTCCGGAGCAGCCTGAGCCAATGTCCAGTCTAAGATAACAATGGCTAAAAATTAGACAGTTTTAGTAAATGTGGGCCCCCTGTGTCACATGACCAGTCACATGATGCCAGTACAAATCCACCTGTTCTGAGGGCCCCTGAGTCTGCAGGACTATTAATCAAGAGGCATGAGGACCAAGGAGCAGCCGAACAGGTCAGAGACAAAGATGTGGAGAAGTAGAGATACCCCAAGCCTGGAACACGACCAATTATATATAAGGAACTGACAGGGATGGAGAGTCACCCTACAAGGATCCTAAACATACAGCTATATAGCAATAAAGAAAGGCAGTATCCACCTTCAAAATGGGACCGTATTCAACCGAACATCCGTTTTCAAACAGTATACGGTTTAAAACAGTCCAGAGGTATATACTAGGCACAGGAGTAATAAGATTACCGTAGCTGCGCATGCGTAGTAGAGAATTAGTAAATCGCAGGAATTCTGAAAAGGAAAAATTGAGCAGATATATACAGAGAAAATGTGAGAATCCAAAATATTAGGAAATGATTTCTCTGACTTCATTGAGACCATGAGGGGACAAGGGTCGCATTTTGTACATCCAAAACATTTCCAGTCTTTTGAGTTGTTCGAAGCGATTGTTTCCTGTAGCTGGTACTAAATCTATCGGAGTAATATCCCGTACAGTCAGTATAAGAGAATACGGAAAAATGGTACTAACCACGATACATTCAAAGAACAATCTCAGATATTACGTGATCGCTTTATGGGAAAAACATTACCCAGAGAAAGTCTTGTATAATGCGTACAATAAAAAAATGTTCCCAGATGGATTGTATAAAAATCTATACTAAACAAATGAAAATAAATTATATCAAACAAATTAAAGAATTGGACCAGAATGAAAAAAAATGCTTTTCCTCCAATCTGATTGCGGGGGTCCCGCCACTGGGGACCCCCCACAATCTTGCATGCAGCACCCACCTGATAGCACTGTAGGAAGCGCTGGAGGCTCTAAGTCTTATACCTCCCGACCACGGGGACGGAGTATCGTGACGTCACAACTCCGCCCCCGTGTGATGTCACGCCCCGCCCCCTCAATGCAAGTCTATGGGAGGGGGCGTGACTGCGTCACGCCCCCTCCCATAGACTTGCATTGAGGGGGCGGGGCGTGACGCCACACGGGGGCGGAGTCGTGACGTCACGATACTCCGTCCTCGAGGAAAATTTGAAATAAAATGTCATCTTACATGCCAAGCGAACCTTGTAATTTATAGGATCCAATGTCTACATTGTCCATTCCAATACATAGGTCGGACTATTCGACCGCTCCACTTGCGATTAAACCAGAATAGGTTAAACATCAAAAGAACATTTCTGATAGGCTGCATTCACATCTCCTTTTTTTCAATACAGTTTCCAAATTTTTGTAAAAAAAACCTATGTCTCAAAACCGGACCAAAATGTATACAACCGTATATACTAGGGATCGACCTATATCGTTTTTTTTAAGGCCGATACCGATAATCTGTCACCTTTCGGGCCGATAGGCGATAACTTATACCGATATTCCGGTATAAGTTATTGGCTATTTCAACCCCCCGGCGGGGCAGAAGCTGTTGCAGATCAATGATTTAAAGCGGGCGCTTTAAATCAATGAACTACAGCGGCTTTTGCGGTGCCAGAGACCGACGCCGCTGTCCGCTTCTCTCCCCCTGCCTGTCCACCACAGTTGCCCCATCGCCTCCCCCATCCTCTGCCCACATACCATCGCTGCCCCATCGCCTCCCCCCCCCCCCCCCCATCCTCTGCCCACATACCGCCGCTGCCCCATCGCCTCCCCCCATCCCCGGTGTTATAATTACCTGTTCCCGGGGGTCCGCGATCATTCTGGCTCCTGCGCTGTCACTGCGCGTACTGACGGTGATGTCGCGTTGGCGCAGCGCACAGCAACAGCGCAGGAGCCAGAATTATTGCGGACCCCCGGGAACAGGTAATTATAACACCGGGGATGGGAGGATGCAATGGGGGGCAGCAGCGGCGATGGGTCGGTGGGGAGGGCGATCGCGGTGCCGATACCGATAATGTCCAAAATTGTGGTTATCGGCCGATAATATTGGCCAAACCGATAATCGGTCGATCCCTAGTATATACCTCTGGACTGTTTTAAACCGTATACTGTTTGAAAATGGATGTTCGGTTGAATACAGTTTAATACGTTTTGTTTTTTTAAACGGATACGGCTTTATGTTTGTCCTTAAATAAAGTTCTTCTTGTTCAATTTGTGGGAAGAACTTTTGGCGTGCACTGCGCATGTGCATACTGCAAAACCGTATTGTACAGTCCGGATGGAACCGTACGCACATACGGTTCAGTACGGATCCCATAGACCACCATTAAAAATAAAAATAAACGGATACGGGTTGTATTCGGTTTTTCACCTGGACATAAAACCGTAGTAGACTACGGTTTTGTGTACAGGGAAAAAAAACAGATAAAACCGTAAATGATGCAAAACGTACACAACCTGATGCTCCGGTTGGCATACGGTTTTCTATGAAATGTCTATACACACGGTTTGCAATACGGTTCTATATGTTTTTTTTTCCACTGAAATCGGAGACGGGAACCGTATTGCAAAAACGAGATGTGAATGCCGCCTTACGTGGTGTCACAAAACAGGTCACCTTACTACATCCTGATCAATCTATTACTATTACTCCGATAGATTTAGTACCAGCTACAGGAAACAATCGCTTCAAACAACTCAAAAGACTGGAAATGTTTTGGATGTACAAAATGCGACCCTTGTCCCCTCATGGTCTCAATGAAGACAGAGAAATCATTTCCTAATATTTTGGATTCTCACATTTTCTCTGTATATATCTGCTCAGTTTTTCCTTTTCAGAATTCCTGTGATTTACTAATTCTCTACTACGCATGCGCAGCTACGGTAATCTTATTACTCCTGTGCGCTTGCGCTCCACTTACATCTGCTCATCCATCACGTATCCTCCTTGTCATTCAGACCGCAGACTCCATTGCGCCTGCGCACCAGCCAGATAACCTTGGATGTATACCAGTCCAATAACACCATCGGGTAACATTTTATATTCATATTTATTTTTGATGAATTTATTATGTTGATTTTAATCAATTATTTTACATGTTTTACAATTTTTATGTTTATTTTAACTTAATGTTCTGACTGGTTCTGGTTTCACCGGTACAGACCTTAGACCCGGAAGGACTTTCCATTGTTATTATAAATTACACCGCTGTCACGCCCCCTTCCCATAGACTTTGGTAGAGGGGGCGGGCGTGACATCACGAAGGGGCCCAGCGGCCGCGAACACGGAAGCCCGCACACAGCGCTCGGAGTAATGAACTTCCGGACGCTCTGAAAGGAGCTCCGAACTGCAGGGCAGCGCACAACCCCTTTAAACTTGCTTTTTTTTTTTTCGTTTGCCGACTCCGACTCCAGGTACCCAAAATTTCTCGATTCCGACTCCACAACCCTGAACACAACCATCTGCACTGAAGGAATTGGAGCAGTTTTACCTGAAGGAACCATCACAATCCACAGTGTCTATACACAACTATTGTCTCACACTCAGACATGGCTACAAGACTAACGTGGTGGGGACAGGCACAGTGAATGGGCATTGAGCTGCAGTTACCCAGCATGGCCACCACTCAGTGTTTGGCGCTGTCTGCTTCCTGCTCCCATCACTGTGTATTGCAGGTATCGCAGCTCTGACGAGCAGCTGAACGGCGGGAGGGGGTGCCGGCTGTCAGACCCCATTGATCAGATATTGTTGGCCAATCCTGAGGAGAGGCCATTGATGAAAAACTTCTGGAAATCTCCTTTAAAGGGATACACCAGTGGAAAACATTTTTTTTTTTTTTTAAATCAACTGGTGCCAGAAACTTTAAACAGATTTGTAAATTACTTCTATTAAAAAAATCTTTATCCTTCCAGTACTTTTTAGCAGCTGTATGCTACTGAGGAAATTCTTTTATTTTTGAATTTATTTTTTGTCTTGTCCACAGTGCTCTCTGCTGACACCTGATGCCCGTATCAGGAACTGTCCAGAGCGGGAGAAAATCCTCATAGCAAACCTATACTGCTCTGGACAGTTCCTGACACGGACATCAGGTGTCAGCAGAGAGCACTGTGGACAAGACAAAAAGGAAATTCAAAAATAAAAGAATTTCCTCTGTAGCATGCAGCTGCTAATAAGTACTGGAAGGATAAAGATTTTTTTATAGAAGTCATTTACAAATATGTTTAACTTTCTGCCACCAGTTACATAGTTACATAGTTAGTATGGTTGAAAAAAGACATACGTCCATCAAGTCCAACCAGGGGATTGAAGTGAAGGGTGTAAGGGGATAAGGGAAAGGGATGTAGTTTTATAATTCTGCATAAGCATTAATGTTATTTTGTTCCAGGAATGTATCTAATCCTGCTTTAAAGCTGTTAATTGTTCCTGCTGTGACCAGTTCCTGAGGTAGACCGTTCCATAAATTCACAGTCCTCACGGTAAAGAAGGCGTGCCGCCCCTTTAGACTAAACCTTTTCTTCTCCAGACGGAGGGAGTGCCCCCTCGTCCTTTGGGGGGGTTTAACCTGGAACAGTTTTTCTCCATATTTTTTGTATGGGCCATTTATATACTTATATACGTTCATTTAAAAAAAAAAAAAAAAAAGTTTTCCTTTAAAGGGGAACTCTGTCTCTAGACATCTTATGTCCGATCCAAAGGATAGGGGATAAGATGTCTGATCGCGGGGTCCCGCTGCTGGGACCCCCATGATCTCTGTGCAGCACCCGGCATTCATTTAGAATGCCGGGTGCAGGTGGCAGGGTCGTGATGTCACAACCGCGCCCCCTCGTGACTTCTCGCCACGTCCCCTCATTGCAAGTCTATGGGAGGGGGCGTGGCAGCCGCCTCACCCCCTCCCATAGACTTGCATTGAGGGGGCAAGCAAAATGCATTTAGGGGGCAAACAAAATGTTCTGAACACTCGGGCAGCGGAGTACCCCTTCCATACTACCATAGGCCCTAATACTGGATGTTTTCCGTTTCCTCCTCGGAGGGCCCCGAGTCACCGGAGTAGTTGGCGGATTTGGTCCTAGTGAACATCACTGTGTTGTCTATTGTGTTACTTGTATCCACATTACAGGGTCTTCTTACCCCAGACTGGCTGTTACAATGGCGGGTGCTTATGATGGCGCCGGCCTCCTCGATCATCTTCAGGATGGTTCCTCCGTGCACATTTCCCGCAATGTTGGCATCATCAGGACGCATGATCCTGTGGAGGAAGAGAAAAACATCGTTCACGGCGGGTAATATGGAGTCTATGGGCAGTTCACACACATTAAAGGGGTACTCCGGTGGAAAACGTTTTTTTTTTTTTTTTTTTTAAATCAACTGGTGCCAGAAAGTTAAACAGATTTGTAAATTACTTCTATTAAAAAATCTTTACCCTTCCAGTACTTATTAGCTGCTGAATACTACAATGGAAATTCTTTTTCTTTTTGGAACACAGAGCTCTCTGCTGACATCACGAGCACAGTGCTCTCTGCTGACATCTCTGTCCATTTTAAGAACTGTCCAGAGTAGGAGAAAATCCTCATAGAAAACATATGCTGCTCTGGACAGTTCCTAAAATGGACAGAGATGTCAGCAGAGAGCACTGTGGTCAAGATGTCAGCAGAGAGCACTGTGGTGGTCATGATGTCAGCAGAGAGCACTGTGGTGGTCATGATGTCAGCAGAGAGCACTGTGGTGGTCATGATGTCTGCAGAGGGCTCTGTGTACAAAAAAAAAAGAAAAAAGAATTTCCTCTGTAGTATTCAGTAGCTAATAAGTACTGGAAGGATTAAGATTTTTTAATAGAAGTAATTTACAAATCTGTTTCACTTTCTGGCACCAGTTCATTTTAAAAGAACAAAAAGTTTTCCACCTGAGTACCCCTTTAAATCCAAACGGCAATTTTAGCTGGAAAATAAATAGTTAAAATAGATGCATAGAAAACAGCAGGTAGGTCGGCTCCATTATAGGAAAAAGTAGAATTTTCCTGGTTACACAATGATTTCCACCAGAAAATAAATGTAAACAATAAGGATGGTTGGTGGGGTCTGTGTCCCTTCCTTAAAGTTTCCATTCATCACAATTTTCAAGATGACTGCTTGCTGTCAGTGAACGCGCCATTCTTGCTTATACAGTAACTTTAGCCAACCTGAGGCCATGGTCACACGTTGGAATTTCCATGCCGAATACCGCATTGCAATTCTGCGTGGAGATTCGCTGCAGCAGGGTCCCGTGGAAATCTTAATCCTTCCAGTACTTATCAGCTGCTGTATGCTCCACAGGAAGTTGTGTGGATTTCCAGTCCGACCACAGTGCTCTCTGCTGACACCTCTGTCCATCTCAGGAACTGTCCAGAGCAGGAGAGGTTTGCTATGGGGATTTGCTCCTCCTCTGGACAGTTCCTGGCATGGACAGAGGTGTCAGCAGAGAGCACTGTGGTCAGACTGGAAAGATCTACACAACTTCCTGTGGAGCATACAGCAGCTGATAAGTACTGGAAGGATTAAGATTTTTTAATAGAAGTAATTTACAAATCTGTTTAACTTTCTGGCACCAGTTAAATTTAAAAAAAAATGTTTCTACCGGAGTACCCCTTAAATTCGGAACCTCTACCGATCAGATGGAGCAGAGAGCTGCCCATTTAATTCTATGTGCAATGCGTCCTCTCCCCAGTGGTGGCGCCGCAGAGATTGCTTCCCCAGGAGATTGCAGCTGATCTATGGGGGTCCACAGTGCAGGACACCCCATGATCAGCTTATTCTTTACTCCTTTAATAACCCATTGCTTTCTGTCTAGGACAGAACTACTACTCCCAGCATCCTCACCCAATCTTAACATGCAACTAGCACAGCGCCTTCCTGCAATAAGACAAGGACCCCCATGAAGACGTGCACCCTACCTTATGAGGACATCATCCATCTAGACGGGCCGGGAAGGAATGATGCGTCGGGCTCGTGGTGAATATGTATGTAACCGTGATGTCACCGTGATGTCACCGGCTCGGCTTAACCACGTGGGCAAAGACATGAATGGTGCTGACTGCAACCTGCGAGCCAAGGTTACGGCACAGCCAATCCCTTCGCTTGCGGTGTTGCCATGGCAACTTAGTAGCTACATTATCGGAGCAGCAGATGGAGACGGCTTCCTGTATTTATTTTTTATTTTTTGTTTAAAAATAGAAACGGCATTAGATGATTTTGCTATTTTGTCCCTCGTTCGCTTATAAGCCGCTTTATTAGTGTTCCCTGTCTAGTGCATTGGACCTTTAGGTCAGTGTATTCCAAGCAGTGTGACTCCAGCTGTTCCAAAACTACAACTCCCAGCATTCCCGGACAGTCGACGGCTGTCTGAGCATGCTGTGAGATGTGGTTTTGCAACAGCAGGAGGCACCTTGATTTGGGAAACACTGCTTTAGGTATAACGTTCACCTAATAGCCTCTTCATTAGTGAGCCCCATCTAGTGCATTGGACCTTTAGGTACCTCCAGCTGTTGCAAAACTACAACTCTGAGCATGTTGGGAGTTGTAGTTTTGCAACAGCTGGAGGCACTCTGGTTGGGAGACACTACTTTAGGTATCACATTCGCCTAATAGCTGCTTTATTAGTGCATTGGACCTCCGTGTCTGACAATCAGGGTGCCTCCAGCTGTTGCTAAACCACAACTCTCAGCATGCCCGGACAGCCAACGGCTGTCCGGGCATGCTGGGAGTTGTAGTTTTGCATTAGCTGGAGGTACCCTGGTTGGGAAACACTCCTTAAAGGACAAATGCAGCAGTATGACACCTATCTCCTATCCACAGGATAGGGGATAAGTGTTTGATTGCGGGGGGTCCGACTGCTGGGACCCCCCTCGATCTCCCTAACGGGGCGCCGCCATTAGCGCTCATGGTGATGTAGCGTCGACCTAGAGGTCGACGGTGACGCCCCGTCTCCTCCCCGTCCCCATACAGTTCTATGGGGGAGGCACGAACGCTGCCTCCCCGCCTCTCCCATAGAGATGTATGGAAGAGGCGTGCCGGCTGCAACGTCATGCTGCGGCTGGCACACCCCCTACACGGGACAGCCGCGGCCCCATACAGGAGATCACAGAACGTCCCAGCGGTCGGACCCCCCGCGATCAAACACTTATCCCCTAATCTGTGGATAGGGGATAAGTGTTAATCACGCTGCAGATGTCCTTTAAGGTAAATCATTTTGCAGGAATATTGGCCCACATGGACAGAACAGTTTCTTACACTACCGCACATTGGATATGCAGTGTCCCACTCACATGTCACATGGTTCCATATAGATTTTGCAGAGTCCAATATGCAACAGAAACCATGTACCAGGCAAGACTGACAGCAATGCACAAATCCACACAGCAAGGAACTTTCCAGAAGGGATAGAAGGAGCTTACCCTAGACCTGCCTCTCTACTGAGAGGAAGAGAGAAGTACAGATCCACACAGCTAGAAACCTTCCAGAAAGGATAGAAGGAGCTTACACCAGTCCAGCCTCTCTACTGAGAGGAAGAGAGAAGTACAGATACACAGCTAGAAACCTTCCAGAAAGGATAGAAGGAGCTTACACCAGTCCAGCCTCTCTACTGAGAGGAAGAGAGAAGTACAGATACACAGCGCGAAACCTTCCAGAAAGGATAGAAGGAGCTTACACCAGTCCAGCCTCTCTACTGAGAGGAAGAGAGAAGTACAGATACACAGCGCGAAACCTTCCAGAAAGGATAGAAGGAGCTTACACCAGTCCAGCCTCTCTACTGAGAGGAAGAGAGAAGTGCAGATCCACACAGCTAGGAACCTTCCAGAAAGGATATAAGAAGCTTACCCCAGTCAGCCTTTCCTGGCAGTCACACCCCTTTTTGGGGTTTTCTATGTAAAATGGAGAGTTGGTAGTTTTTTTTCAATTCTGGCGCAGAATTTCTGGCGGAATGTGAATCTGGCGCACAACCTGACAAAACATGTCGTGGTTACATTAGTAAACCAGGGCCAATTTGCGTAACTCCTGTTGACTTTATCGGGGGTTGTGCAGTGGGACCTAATGTGCATTTAAAGGGCAAGTAGTGCTGGAGTGTAAAGCATGAAGAACCGGAAGGGAGTGCAGCTGCCGGTCAGTAGAATAGTATAAAGGGGGGCACATCAGGCTGCACAGCATCAATGTTCAGAGATAATTTACCAACATATGGAAAATAAGCAGAAAGGTTACAAAGTATTTTTTTCCCTTAAATTCCTCATCTTTTTAATAGGTCTGCTTGCTGTCAATGAATGGAAGTGTTTGTCTCCAGCTGCTGTAAAACTACAACTCCCAGCATGCCTAGACAGCCTTTTTTTTCCTACTTTTTCCTTAAAGGGGTACTCCAGTGGGAAAAAATAAATTCACATCAACTGGTGCCAGATATATAAAAATCTTAATCCTTCCAGTACTTATCAGCTGCTGTATACTACAGAAAAATTTGTGAAGTTCTCTCCAGTCTGACCACAGTGCTCTCCTCTGTCCACGTCAGGAACTGTGCTGAGCAGGAGAGGTTTGCTATGGGGATTTGCTCTTACTCTGGACAGTTCCTAACATGGACAAAGGTGTCAGCAGAGAGCACTGTGGTCAGACTGGAAAGAACTACAACATTTTCTCTCTAGTATACAGCAGCTGATAAGTACTGGAAGGATTAAGATTCTTAAATAGTAGTAATTTACAAATCTGTTTAACTTTCTGGCACAAGTTGATGTGAAAACATTTGTTTTCCCACTTGTTTCCACCGGAGTTCCCCTTTAAATTCCTCATCCATTTTAAAATGTTTGCTTGCAGTCAATGAATGGAAGTCTTCTTCCTTACATCCAAAGCTGTGTTTCCCAACCAGTGTGCCTCCTGCTGTTGCAAAACTACAACTCCCAGCATGCCAAAGGCTGTCCGGGCATGCTGGGAGTTGTAGTTTTGCAACAGCTGGAGGCACACTGGTTAGAAAACACTGTTTTGGATGTAAGGAAAAAGACTTCCATTTACTGACAGCAAGTAGACCTATTAAAAAGGATAAGGAATTTAAAGGGCTACTCCGCTGCTCAGCGTTTGGAAAAAACTGTTCCGAGCTTGTGATGTCATAGCCCCACCCCTCAATGCAAGTCTATGGGAGGGGGGGCGTCACGCCCCCTCCCATAGTTTTGCATTAAGGGGGTGGGGCATGACATCATGAGGGGTTCCAAATGCTGAGCCGCGGAGTACCCCTTTAAGATAAAAGTAATTGAAAAAAAAAAGGCTTTCCAGGCATGCTGGGAGTTTTGCAACAGCTGGAGGCACACTGGTTGGGAAACACTCATCCAGAGGCTGAAAACCTGAGCATTTGCTACAATTGTATCCAGTTCGGTCAATCCTCCAGGGTGACACTTTAACCTGCACTGATACTTTGTAACAAACCTACACTCCTACAACTCTCATCAGGCTCTCCGGCAGCCGCAGTCATGCTGAGAGTTGTAGTACGACGTCAGCTGGAGAAGTCGCAGCATCACGCCTTGCACCGTCAGCACACTCACGACACATCATAGCGGTTTCCGGGACAATACCTTCTCACTTTATCATGACGGGTCCACGAGTGGGCGCCCACCCGGGTGCATCCCAGCAGTCCCAGCGCCCGCAGCATCCTCAATGATCAGACACACCTGGGCACCTACACCCCCGAGCCCGGAAACACACACACTCCATCTGCAAACAGCGCGTACGGGCAAACACAGCGCCGCATCAAACATGCTTTTAGGTGACATTTCTCACCCGGGGAGCAGTAACTGTGCAGGAGGAATTTCGTGTTGAGGGGTTTTTATTTTTTTTGTTTAGTTTTTTTACCTGCAGTGGAAAAGAAGTCCTTCCAACAGGGGTCTAATACCTGGAAGCCTCATCCCAAATCACAAGGTGGGTCCTGAGGAGCGGTCAGGTAGTTAAGGAGAATCCTACGAGCGGAATGAGATGAAACAGGTTTTGCAATGTGGAAATGTCACCTTTGCACTAATTCAGGATATTAAGCGCAGCCTAAAGGCGAGTAATAATTAACCTCCTGGAATATTGGCCAAGAGTCTGCAGTGCAATATATAGGACTATACAGCTTACACTACAATCTATGGCAGTGGTCTCCAACCTGCGGACCTCCAGATGTTGCAAAACTACAACTCCCAGCATGCCCGGACAGCCGTTGGCTGTCCGGGCATGCTGGTAGTTGTAGTTTTGCAACATCTGGAGGTCCGCAGGTTGGAGACCACTGATCTATGGGAAGTCTATAGATTTACATTCTATTTACTGTCCTTCCAAACTCTTTCATGTATTGTATGCTCGGCTTGGAAGAGCGTGCATGTGTTGTAAACGGGGATAGGCCAATGAATTATCTCATTTGAGAACAAAGAATCGGAACACCCCCATACACATTAGATCAGCCTTTCCCAATCAGGTTGCAAAACTACAACTCCCAGCATGTCCGGACAGCCTATTAGGTGAGTATTATTTTACTTACTGAACCATTGCCCAAGAGTCCAGACTGCAATATATAGGACTATACAGCTTACACTACAATGTATGGGAAGTCCAATTGTGCAAGTTCTCCCCCTTATAAAGATGAGGCTGTAATTTCCATCATAGGTTATAACCTCAACTATGAGAGACAGAATGAGGGGAAATCCATAAAATCACATTGTCTGATTATTAAAGAATTTATTAGCAAAATTATGGTGGGACATAAGTATTTGGTCACCTACAAACAAGAAGATTTCTGCCTCTCACAGACCTGTAACTTCTTCTATAAGAGTCTCCTCTGTCCTCCACTCATTACCTGTATTAATGTCATCGGTTTGAACTTGTTATCAGTATAAAAGACACCAGTCCACAACCTCAAACAGTCACACTCCAAACTCCACTATGGCCAAGACCAAAGAGCTGGAGAAGGACACCAGAAACACAATTGTAGACCTGCACCAGGCTGGGAAGACTGAATCTGTAATAGGCAAGCAGCTTGGTGTGAAGAAATCAACTGTGGGAGCAATTATTAGAAAATGGAAGACATACAAGACACTGATAATCTCCCTCGATCTGGGGCTCCACGCAAGATCTCACCCCGTGGGGTCAAAATGATCACAAGAACGGTGAGAAAAAAATCACAGAACCACACAGGGACCTAGTGAATGACCTGCAGAGAGCTGGGACCAAAGTAACAAAGGCTACCATCAGTAATATACTACAACACCAGGGAATCAAATCATGCAGTGCCAGACGTGTCCCCCTTCTTAAGCCAGTACATGTCCGGGCCCGTTTGAAGTTTGCTAGAGAGCATTTGGATGATCCAGAAGAGTATTGGGAGAATGTCACATGGTTAGATGAAACCAAAGAAGAACATTTTGGTAAAAACTCAACTCGTCGTGTTTGGAGGAGAAAGAATGCAGAGTTGCATCCAAAGAACATCATACCTACTGTAAAGCATGGGGGTGGAAACATCTTGCTTTGGGGCATTTTTTCAGCAAAAGGACCAGGACGACTGATCCATGTAAAGGAAAGAATGAATTGGGCCACGTATCGTGAGATTTTGAGTGAAAACCTCCTTCCATCAGCAAGGGCATTGAAGATGAAACGTGGCTGGGTCTTTCAGCATGACAATGATCCCAAACACACCACCCGGGCAATGAAGGAGTGGCTTCATAAGAAGCATTTCAAGGTCCTGGAGTGGCCTAGCCAGTCTCCAGATCTCAACCCCATAGAAAACCTTTGGAGGGAGTTGAAAGTCTGTGTTGCCCAGTGACAGCCACAAAACATCACTGCTCTAGAGGAGATCTGCATGGAGGAATGGGCCAAAATACCAGGAACAGTGTGTGAGAACCTTGTGAAGACAGAAAACATGTGACCTCTGTCATTGCCAACAAAGGGGATATAACAAAGTATTGAGATGAACTTTTCTTATTGACCAAATACTTATTTTCCACCATAATTTGCAATAATTAAATTCTTTAATAATCAGACAATGTGATTTTATGGATTTTTCTCATTCTGTCTCATAGTTGAGGTTATAACCTATGATGGAAATTACAGCCTCATCTTTATAAGGGGGAGAACTTGCTGACTAAATACTTTTTTGCCCCACTGTATATCCTGTATTATACAGAGTTGCCCCAGGGCTGAAGCTGATCATCTATTGACTATTTATTTTCCCTCTTTGCCTTTAGATATATTTATACTGAAGCGCATGATTTACGGTTTACTTTGTTTTTACATAATATTACAGACAATCCCTCACATTTTGCGCTGACGCTGTAAGGACGAGGAGACAGGTGATTCCTTTCGTATATCTGTTTTTGTCTCCATAGAAGAAAAATATTTTTGGAGTGTCAAGGACTGGAACGCGCCCAAACTTTTGTAGACGCCATTTTTTTTGTTTTCTGTTATTTTGAAAGTGTAAATGATGGAAATAAAATGTAACTTTTGGTGACATATTATAAGAATGTCTAATCTGTAATTTGATGTCTTTTGGAGATTTTTCCATCTTTCCTTGGCTTCTTTCTGCACATTAATACACATTTTTACCTGGGGGGCCCAAACTTTTGATCCTCACTGTACACTTATACAATGCAAGGCACCAAGGGAGGCATTACAGGGCACTATAGGAGGGGAAAAGAGGAAGGTGTTTAAAAAAATGCAGAGCCTAATATGTTTGTTGTGTGAAAGAGAACAACTCCAAGAAGACGCCCCCTGTGAGTTACTGGATGTAACTGCACTGTAATCACTTATATGATGTAAAGCTGAGGTCACCACTATATCGGCTTTATCTAGGGAATATTAGACTGTGTATAACAGTCCAGGAACTGCAGAGGATCATGGGAGAAGAGTATGACTTTAGTTTTACATCAAAATGTACGTGCCTGGACCCGGGTGCCTCCAGCTGTTTAAAAACTACAACTCCCAGTATGCCCGGAAAACCAAGGGGCATGCTGAGAGTTGTAGTGCTGTAACAGCTGGAGCCACCCAGGTTGGAAAACACTGGCCTGAATAATAGAAGGTACTCTAGTGGTGGAAAGTGGTACTGCATGTCTAAAAACATAAATTACTCTTACCGCTAATTGTCTTTCATTGAGCCCACGACGGCACCCATGGGACACGAAACAGGAACAGGAACCACTTGTATATAAGGATGACACAGGCTGCTATTCCCCAGTTCTTAAGCAAGTTTCACAGAGTAACAACCAGAATCGCCAACGAGTAGCACATTAACTAGAATCTTATGATGAACTAAGGTGTTTTTTTTTTTTTTTTTTCTTTAATATAATAACATGGGAAGGGATTAGTGGGTGCCGTTGTGGGCTCAATGAAAAACAATTACCGATAAGAGTAATTTATGTTTTCCCTATCGCCCACGACAACACCCATGGAGAGTAGAATAGACTATTTAATGGAGGACTACGGCCTGGAGTATTTTATGACCGATTGAGAGATCTTTATCTCTCATCAGATTTAATTTATAGTGCCTATAAAAGGTATGAGTGCCCCTAAAAGGTATGAGTGTCTCTAAAAAGGTATGAGTGTCTCTAAAAAGGTATGAGTGCCTCTAAAAGGTATGAGAGCCCCTAAAAGGTATGAGAGCCCCTAAAAGGTATGAGAGCCCCTAAAAGGTATGAGTGCCTCTAAAAGGTATGAGTGCCTATAAAAGGTATGAGTGCCTATAAAAGGTATGAGTGCCTCTAAAAGATATGAGAGCCTATAAAAGGTATGAGTGCCTATAAAAGGTATGAGTGCCTCTAAAATATATGAGTGTCTATAAAAAGGTATGAGTGTCTATAAAAAGGTATGAGTGCCTCTAAAAGGTATGAGTGCCCATAAAAGGTATGAGAGCCTATAAAAGGTATGAGTGCCTATAAAAGGTATGAGTGCCTATAAAAGGTATGAGTGACTATAAAAGGTATGAGTGACTATAAAAAGGTATGAGAGCCTATAAAAGGTATGAGTGCCTCTAAAAGGTATGAGTGTCTATAAAAGGTATGAGAGCCTCTAAAAGGTATGAGTGCCTATAAAAGGTATGAGTGCCTCTAAAAGGTATGAGTGCCTCTAAAAGGTATGAGAGCCTATAAAAGGTATGAGTGCCTATAAAAGGTATGAGTGCCTATAAAAGGTATGAGTGCCTCTAAAAGGTATGAGTGCCTCTAAAAGGTATGAGAGCCTATAAAAGGTATGAGTGCCTATAAAAAGGTATGAGAGCCTATAAAAAGGTATGAGTGCCTCTAAAAGGTATGAGTGCCTCTAAAAGGTATGAGAGCCTATAAAAGGTATGAGTGCCTATAAAAAGGTATGAGAGCCTATAAAAGGTATGAGAGCCTATAAAAGGTATGAGAGCCTATAAAAGGTATGAGTGACTATAAAAAGGTATGAGAGCCTATAAAAGGTATGAGAGCCTATAAAAGGTATGAGTGCCTCTAAAAGGTATAAGTGTCTATAAAAGGTATGAGTGCCTATAAAAGGTATGAGTGCCCATAAAAGGTATGAGAGCCTCTAAAAGGTATGAGTGTCTATAAAAGGTATGAGTGCCTATAAAAGGTATGAGTGCCTATAAAAGGTATGAGAGCCTCTAAAAGGTATGAGTGTCTATAAAAGGTATGAGTGACTATAAAAAGGAATGAGTGCCTATAAAAGGTATGAGAGCCTCTAAAAGGTATGAGTGTCTATAAAAGGTATGAGTGTCTATAAAAGGTATGAGAGCCTATAAAAAGGTATGAGTGCCTATAAAAGGTATGAGTGCCTATAAAAAGGTATGAGTGTCTATAAAAGGTATGAGTGACTATAAAAAGGTATGAGAGCCTATAAAAGGTATGAGTGCCTCTAAGGGTTAGGTCTAACCCTGATGGGGGGGGGGGGGGGTCTATCCCTGCCGAAGAGTAAGTTGGTTGTACAGACTGTTTTATCCACCTAACCACATTACTCGGGGCAGCCGCTCTACCTTTGTTTGCCCCCTGGAACTGAAGAAGCAGTTGAGGTGATAGCCGCCAAACCTTGGACACTTCTAAATAATGAAGCAAACACCTCCTAACATCCAGACAATGGAATTCTCTTTCCCCATCATTTTTAGGATTATCCCAGAATGAGGGTAAAGTAACAACTTGAGACAAGTCAGAGACCACCTTAGGGAGGAAAGCAGGATCGGGAGACAAAACCCCCCTCTCCTCCAAAATGGACAGATAAGGTTCATTAATGGAAAAACTAGTGATTTCTCCAACCCGTCTGTTGGATGTGACCACCAACAGGAACACGAGTTTAAGGGTAAGTACTTTTAACCCCTTAAGGACCAAGCCCATTTTGACTTTAAGGACCAGGCCAATTTTATTTTTGCATTTTTGTTTTTTCCTCCTCGCCTTCTAAAAATCATAACTCTTTTATATTTTCATCCACAGACTAGTATGAGGGCTTGTTTTTTGCGCGACCAGTTGTCCGTTGTAATGCCATCACTCATTTTACCATAAAATGTATGGCGCAACCAAAAAATACTATTTGTGTGGGGAAATTAAAAAGAAAAATGCAATTTTGCTAATTTTGGAATGTTTTATTTTCCAGCCGTACAATTTACGGTAAAAATGACGTGTGTTCTTTATTCTGTGGGTGAAAAAGGTTAAAATGATACCCATAATTACGTACTTTTCTATTATTGTTGCGCTTAAAAAAAAATCGCAAACTTTTTAACCTTATTAGTACATAAAAATCCCCCTATTTTGGCGACCTATAACTTTTTCATTTTTCCGTATAACGCCAAAGTTAAAATCCACATAGCGTTTTTTTGACAAAAAACGCCGGTTTGAGGGAACTACAGCGTTTTTTTCAAAACCCCAAAGAGCAGAAAAAAACGCAGAAAAAGTGAAAAAACGCCAAAAGGATAAAAAAAACGCCAAAGTGAAAAAACGCAAAATGTAATTCGAAATTTGCAATTTCTCATTGACTTACAGCTAACATCTGGCCGCAGCATTTTTTGATTTAAAAAAACGCCATGCGGCAGAATTGGCGTGTTTCTTTGCATTTTGCAAAAAAAAAACAAGTGGAGACTTAGCCTTAGGGTACGTTCACACGGGAGGATTTTTTTTTTTTTGCGGGTTTTCCGCTGCGTATTTGAAATGGGGCGGGCTCTTCTCGGCTGTCCGCAAGCCCCATTGAATTAAGTAGGGACGGCGGCGGATTTTCCGCAGCGAAAATTCTGCCGCAGAAAATCTGCTGCAGACAGCCAAGAAGAGCCCGTCCACTTTCAAATACGCAGTGGAAAACTGGAAAAAAAAATCCGCCTGTGTGAACATACCCTTTGGGTGTACAATGGGAAAAAAATTTTATTGGGGGAGGGGATTTTTCAATTTTTTTTTAATCAACTTTTTATGTCCCCATAGGGGACTATTTATAGCAATCAGTTGATTGCTAATACTGTTCAGTCCTATGCATAGGTGATAGAACTGATCATTGTTATCAGTCATCTTCTGCTGTGGTCTCCTCCATCTCAGACCAGAGCAGAAGACGCCTGGAGGAGGCAGGTGAGGGGACCTCCGTCCGCCATTTTAGCTGATCTGATCCCCGCGGCAGTACCGTGGCCAATCAGATCAGCATAAAATGTAGCCACGCTGCCGCAGATGCTGTGATCTGTATTGATCACGGCATCTGAGGGGTTAATAGCAGACATCCAAGAATTGAGGGGTGGGGCGTGACATCACGAGGGGGCGGGGCTATGATGTCACGAGCTCCCGGCGACGGCTCCAGCATTAGGAACAGTTTATTCCAAACGCTGAGCAGCAGAGTACCCCTTTAAGGTATCTGCGGAAGTATCTGAAATAAAGTCTGCTGCTGCCACTAAAGTAGGGATTGATAGTAGAAGATGTTCTCTTCGGGTTCCATCTCTGATCTGATCCCCCAGCTGATCAATTCGGACCCTTAGAGATTTGGCTACTGATGTGGTAGCAATCACGGGTCTAAGGGAGCCAGCGGCTGCCTCCCAGGTCTGGTTGCACCAGACTCTGCGGCGGCCTCTCGAAAGAGGACTTCTGATCCAGAAGGACCTTGTAAGTCCCATATTGACCAGGACCCCCACAGTCCCTTAATCCCTATATGCAAAATCCAATAAACGGAGACCCGTCCCATCCCGTTCCTCCACAGGACAGGAAACAGAACTGGGGAATAGCAGCCTGTGTCATCCTTATATGCAGGTTGTTCCTGTTCCCTGTCCCGCGGATGAGGGGGCGCTCTCTCCATAGGTGCCGTCACGGGCGATAGGGAAAAGATGACCGAGGTGAATTCATGTTTAATCAGGTGCAAAATTACGCAGAAAATCCAGGTAACACCCCCCCCCCCCCCCCCCCCAATGGATTACAGGACGCTTTTTGGTGCAATCAAACCCCAATATATGAATATTACATAACTGGATAGAAGGTGCACAACACGTCCCAGGGACCATCCACTGCATCAAAGTCTGATCCAGAGGCCGGTTTTATATGAGAATAATACCGCCATATAGTCTTATACCTGAATGTAGATCTAAGGCCCAGCCATTAGACTAGTGGTTGGGACAGAATTGCAGCTATATTACCAATGTTTCGCAACCATTGTGCCTCCAGCTGTTGCAAAACTACAACTCCCAGCATGCCCGGACAGCCTTTGGCTGTCCGGGCATGCTGGGAGTTGTAGTTTTGCAACGGGTTTTGCACTTAAACCAGTGTTTCCCAGCCAGCATGCCTCCAGCTGTTGCAAAACTACAACTCCCAGCATGCCCGGACAGCCTTAATATAATCACAGAAATGCGGCTCCATTACACTGGTGCCTCAGCGCACGTTCACACATGGCAGATTTATAGCCGCTGCAGGAAATCCATCCCATAAATCTCTCTGTGTCGTCTCTGCAGGACGTGCACCTGTCCTTTCTTACAAACCCCACTGAAATCTGCAACACATGCATTTCTGCATCTGCTGCATGTGAACATACAGTGAAAGGGTTAAGAGATTACAGGACAAACTGGCCAATTTGTTTTTTAGAAAAAGCGCCACCCCTGCCCAGGGTCTAGTACTGCAGCTTACAATTTCAGTTAAAGGGCTTTTCCAGGACTTTCTTTATTGATGTCCTATCCTGAGGAAAGAACATGGATATAACAGTTTGGTGCAGGGTAGAAGTGTAACTATCAGATACAATGTGGCCTACAGTGCGAAACAATGTAACAATCATATACTATGTAACTGTATCATATACAATGTAACTGTATCATATACAATGTAACTGTCTCATATACAATGTAACTGTCTCATATACAATGTAACTGTCTCATATACAATGTAACTATATCATATACTATATAACTATTATATACAATGTAACTGTCTCATATACAATGTAACTGTCTCATATACAATGTAACTGTATCATATACAATGTAACTGTATCATATACAATGTAACTGTATCATATACAATGTAACTGTCTCATATACAATGTAACTGTCTCATATACAATGTATCTGTATCATATACAATGTAACTGTCCCATATACAATGTAACTATATCATATACAATGTAACTATATCATATACTATATAACTATTATATACAATGTAACTGTCTCATATACAATGTAACTGTATCATATACAATGTAACTGTATCATATACAATGTAACTATATCATATACAATGTAACTGTCTCATATACAATGTAACTGTCTCATATACAATGTAACTGTCCCATATACAATGTAACTGTCCCATATACAATGTAACTGTCCCATATACAATGTAACTGTATCATATACAATGTAACTGTATCATATACAATGTAACTGTATCATATACAATGTAACTGTCCCATATACAATGTAACTATATCATATACAATGTAACTATTTCATATACAATGTAACTGTATCATATACAATGTAACTGTATCATATACAATGTAACTATTTCATATACAATGTAACTATTTCATATACAATGTAACTATATCATATACAATGTAACTGTCTCATATACAATGTAACTGTATCATATACAATGTAACTGTATCATATACAATGTAACTGTATCATATACAATGTAACTATATCATATACAATGTAACTGTCTCATATACAATGTAACTGTCTCATATACAATGTAACTGTATCATATACAATGTAACTGTCCCATATACAATGTAACTGTCCCATATACAATGTAACTGTCCCATATACAATGTAACTGTATCATATACAATGTAACTGTATCATATACAATGTAACTGTCCCATATACAATGTAACTATATCATATACAATGTAACTGTCTCATATACAATGTAACTATATCATATACAATGTAACTATCATATACAATGTAACTATTATATACAATGTAACTATTATATACAATGTAACTATCATATACAATGAAACTGTATCATATACAATGTAACTGTATCATATACAATGTAACTGTATCTTATACAATGTAACAGTATCATATACAATGTAACAGTATCATATACAATGTAACTGTATCATATACAATGTAACAGTATCATATACAATGTAACAGTATCATATACAATGTAACAATATCATATACAATGTAACTGTATCATATACAATGTAACTATATCATATACTATGTAACTGTATCATATACAATGTAACTGTATCATATACAATGTAACAATATCATATACAATGTAACTGTATCATATACAATGTAACTATATCATATACTATGTAACTATATCATATACTATGTAACTATCATATACAATGTAACTATCATATACAATGTAACTATTATATACAATGTAACTATCATATACAATGTAACTATCATATACAATGTAACAATATCATATACAATGTAACTGTATCATATACAATGTAACTGTATCATATACAATGTAACTGTATCATATACAATGTAATAATATCATATACAATGTAACTGTATCATATACTATGTAACTATCATATACAATGTAACTATCATATACAATGTAACTATTATATACAATGTAACTATCATATACAATGTAACTGTATCATATACAATGTAACTGTATCATATACAATGTAACTGTATCATATACAATGTAACAGTATCATATACAATGTAACAATATCATATACAATATAACTGTATCATATACTATGTAACTGTATCATATACAATGTAACTGTATCATATACAATGTAACTATATCATATACTATGTAACTGTATCATATACAATGTAACTGTATCATATACAATGTAACAATATCATATACAATGTAACTGTATCATATGCAATGTAACTATATCATATACAATGTAACTGTATCATATACAATGTAACTGTCCCATATACAATGTAACTGTATCATATACAATGTAACTGTATCATATACAATGTAACTATTTCATATACAATGTAACTATTTCATATACAATGTAACTATATCATATACAATGTAACTGTCTCATATACAATGTAACTGTATCATATACAATGTAACTGTATCATATACAATGTAACTGTATCATATACAATGTAACTATATCATATACAATGTAACTGTCTCATATACAATGTAACTGTCTCATATACAATGTAACTGTATCATATACAATGTAACTGTCCCATATACAATGTAACTGTCCCATATACAATGTAACTGTATCATATACAATGTAACTGTATCATATACAATGTAACTGTCCCATATACAATGTAACTATATCATATACAATGTAACTGTCTCATATACAATGTAACTATATCATATACAATGTAACTATCATATACAATGTAACTATTATATACAATGTAACTATTATATACAATGTAACTATCATATACAATGAAACTGTATCATATACAATGTAACTGTATCATATACAATGTAACTGTATCTTATACAATGTAACAGTATCATATACAATGTAACAATATCATATACAATGTAACTGTATCATATACAATGTAACAGTATCATATACAATGTAACAGTATCATATACAATGTAACAATATCATATACAATGTAACTGTATCATATACAATGTAACTATATCATATACTATGTAACTGTATCATATACAATGTAACTGTATCATATACAATGTAACAATATCATATACAATGTAACTGTATCATATACAATGTAACTATATCATATACTATGTAACTATATCATATACTATGTAACTATCATATACAATGTAACTATCATATACAATGTAACTATTATATACAATGTAACTATCATATACAATGTAACTATCATATACAATGTAACAATATCATATACAATGTAACTGTATCATATACAATGTAACTGTATCATATACAATGTAACTGTATCATATACAATGTAATAATATCATATACAATGTAACTGTATCATATACTATGTAACTATCATATACAATGTAACTATCATATACAATGTAACTATTATATACAATGTAACTATCATATACAATGTAACTGTATCATATACAATGTAACTGTATCATATACAATGTAACTGTATCATATACAATGTAACAGTATCATATACAATGTAACAATATCATATACAATGTAACTGTATCATATACTATGTAACTGTATCATATACAATGTAACTGTATCATATACAATGTAACTATATCATATACTATGTAACTGTATCATATACAATGTAACTGTATCATATACAATGTAACAATATCATATACAATGTAACTGTATCATATGCAATGTAACTATATCATATACAATGTAACTGTATCATATACAATGTAACTATTTCATATACAATGTAACTATTTCATATACAATGTAACTATATCATATACAATGTAACTATATCATATACAATGTAACTGTATCATATACAATGTAACTGTATCATATACAATGTAACTGTATCATATACAATGTAACTATATCATATACAATGTAACTGTCTCATATACAATGTAACTGTCTCATATACAATGTAACTGTATCATATACAATGTAACTGTCCCATATACAATGTAACTGTCCCATATACAATGTAACTGTCCCATATACAATGTAACTGTATCATATACAATGTAACTGTATCATATACAATGTAACTGTCCCATATACAATGTAACTATATCATATACAATGTAACTGTCTCATATACAATGTAACTATATCATATACAATGTAACTATCATATACAATGTAACTATCATATACAATGAAACTGTATCATATACAATGTAACTGTATCATATACAATGTAACTGTATCTTATACAATGTAACAGTATCATATACAATGTAACAATATCATATACAATGTAACTGTATCATATACAATGTAACAGTATCATATACAATGTAACAATATCATATACAATGTAACTGTATCATATACAATGTAACTATATCATATACTATGTAACTGTATCATATACAATGTAACTGTATCATATACAATGTAACAATATCATATACAATGTAACTGTATCATATACAATGTAACTATATCATATACTATGTAACTATATCATATACTATGTAACTATCATATACAATGTAACTATCATATACAATGTAACTATTATATACAATGTAACTATCATATACAATGTAACTATCATATACAATGTAACAATATCATATACAATGTAACTGTATCATATACAATGTAACTGTATCATATACAATGTAACTGTATCATATACAATGTAATAATATCATATACAATGTAACTGTATCATATACTATGTAACTATCATATACAATGTAACTATCATATACAATGTAACTATTATATACAATGTAACTATCATATACAATGTAACTGTATCATATACAATGTAACTGTATCATATACAATGTAACTGTATCATATACAATGTAACAGTATCATATACAATGTAACAATATCATATACAATGTAACTGTATCATATACTATGTAACTGTCTCATATACTATGTAACTGTATCATATACAATGTAACTGTATCATATACAATGTAACAATATCATATACAATGTAACTGTATCATATGCAATGTAACTATATCATATACTATGTAACTGTATCATATACAATGTAACTGTATCATATACAATGTAACTGTATCATATACAATGTAACTGTATCATATACAATGTAACTATATCATATACTATGTAACTGTCTCATATACAATGTAACTGTATCATATACAATGTAACTGTATCATATACAATGTAACTGTATCATATGCAATGTAACTGTATCATATACAATGTAACTGTATCATATACAATGTAACTGTATCATATACAATGTAACTGTATCATATACTATGTAACTGTATCATATACAATGTAACTGTATCATATACAATGTAACTATATCATATACTATGTAACTGTCTCATATACAATGTAACTGTCTCATATACAATGTAACTGTATCATATACAATGTAACTGTATCATATACAATGTAACTGTATCATATGCAATGTAACTATATCATATACTATGTAACTGTATCATATACAATGTAACTGTATCATATACAATGTAACTATATCATATACTATGTAACTGTCTCATATACAATGTAACAATATCATATACAATGTAACTGTATCATATACAATGTAACTGTATCATATACAATGTAACTGTCTCATATATAATGTAACTATATCATATACTATATAACTGTATTATATACAATGTAACCGTCTCATTTACAATGTAACTATATCATATACAATGTAACTATATCATATACAATGTAACTGTATCATATACTATATAACTGTATTATATACAATGTAACCGTCTCATTTACAATGTAACTATATCATATACAATGTAACTGTCTCATATAGAATATAACTGTCTCATATACAATATAACTGTATCATATACAATGTAACTGTCTCATATACAATATAACTGTCTCATTTACAATGTAACTATATCATATACAATGTAACTGTCTCATATAGAATATAACTGTCTCATATACAATATAACTGTATCATATACAATGTAACTGTATCATATACAATGTTTTACTATCAGCCCACAACAAACCATCTCCCTGCTCCCTAACCCCAGACTCCTCCTCAGCCTTATGTAATACTCTGTCACTGCAGACTCTTCCTCTTCTCACCTCTAGATCCCGGCTTAGTGCCCTTTGCTCTCCATAGTCCAGCGCCCCCGGTGGAGGTTTAGCGCCCTACAGCCCCCGCACTGACCTACATCTCCGGCCTCCGCCGCTTTGTGCAGAGTCACCGCCGCCTCCTCCATTACATCATATACCGGCTGCACCCACGTGTGTCCGGGCTCTGCAGGATGAGGGGCCCCATGAAGGGCCCCGGCCCCGCTCCAGGGTGTAATGTTATGTGCTCTGGGTGCAGGTCCGCTGCCAGACACCCTCTGCTCACCTGCTGATCTGGATGGCGGAGGCTGCCGGCTCCTTGTGCTCAGACATTCTTCTCCTCCTCCTCAGGTTGGGGATGGATGGAGCTGCCGGAGGTGTCTGCTGGATCCTGGATGAGGAAAGGGGAGGGAAGTGCAGGAGGAGGAAATGACAGCGGCTCAGTCCTCCCGCCTCACAGTCCTGATCAGGACACCTCTGCTGATCACAGGGACCTCATGTGTCCTCACAGTCCTGATCAGGACACCTCTGCTGATCACAGGGACCTCATGTGTCCTCACAGTCCTGATCAGGACACCTCTACTGATCACAGGGACCTCATGTGTCCTCACAGTCCTGATCAGGACACCTCTACTGATCACAGGGACCTCATGTGTCCTCACAGTCCTGATCAGGACACCTCTACTGATCACAGGGACCTCATGTGTCCTCACAGTCCTGATCAGGACACCTCTACTGATCACAGGGACCTCATGTGTCCTCACAGTCCTGATCAGGACACCTCTACTGATCACAGGGACCTCATGTGTCCTCCACCTTACAAATCTACTCATCATAGTGACCTCATGTGTCCTCACAGTCCTGATCAGGACACCTCTACTGATCACAGGGACCTCATGTGTCCTCACAGTCCTGATCAGGACACCTCTGCTGATCACAGGGACCTCATGTGTCCTCCACCTTACAAATCTACTCATCATAGTGACCTCATGTGTCCTCACAGTCCTGATCAGGACACCTCTACTGATCACAGGGACCTCATGTGTCCTCACAGTCCTGATCAGGACACCTCTACTGATCACAGGGACCTCATGTGTCCTCACAGTCCTGATCAGGACACCTCTACTGATCACAGGGACCTCATGTGTCCTCACAGTCCTGATCAGGACACCTCTACTGATCACAGGGACCTCATGTGTCCTCACAGTCCTGATCAGGACACCACTACTGATCATAGGGACCTCATGTGTCCTCACAGTCCTGATCAGGACACCTCTACTGATCACAGGGACCTCATGTGTCCTCCACCTTACAAATCTACTGATCATAGGAACCTGATGTGTACTCACAGTCCTGATCAGAAGAGGACACCACTACTGACCATAGGGACCTCATGTGTCCTCCACCTTACAAATCTACTGATCATAGGGACCTCATGTGTACTCACAGTCCTGATCAGAAGAGGACACCACTACTGATCATAGGGACCTCATGTGTCCTCCCAGTCCTGATCAGGACACCTCTACTGATCACAGGGACCTCATGTGTCCTCCACCTTACAAATCTACTGATCATAGGGACCTGATGTGTACTCACAGTCCTGATCAGAAGAGGACACCACTACTGATCATAGGGACCTCATGTGTCCTCACAGTCCTGATCAGGACACCTCTGCTGATCACAGGGACCTCATGTGTCCTCCACTTTACAAATCTACTGATCATAGGGACCGCATGTGTCCTCACAGTCCTGATCAGAAGAGGACACCACTACTTATCATAGGGACCTCATGTGTCCTCTACCTTACAAATCTACTGATCATAGGGACCTCATGTGTCCTCACAGTCCTGATCAGAACACCTCTACTGATCACAGGGACCTAATGTGTCCTCACAGTCCTGATCAGAAGAGGACACCACTACTGATCATAGGGACCTGATGTGTCCTCCTCCTCACAGTCCTAATCAGAAGAGGACACCACTACTGATCATAGGGACCTGATGTGTCCTCCTCCTCACAGTCCTTATCAGAAGAGGACACTACTACTGAGCATAGGGACCTGATGTGTCCTCCTGATCAGAAGAGGACACCACTAGTGATCACAGGGACCTGATGTGTCCTCCACCTCCCGGTCCTGATCAGAAGAGGACACCACTACTGATCATAGGGACCTGATGTGTCCTCCACCTCACAGTCGTGATCAGAAGAGGACACCACTACTGATCATAGGGACCTGATGTGTCCTCCAGCCTCACAGCCCTGACCAGAAGAGGACACCACTACTGATCATAGGGACCTGATGTGTCCTCCACCTCACAGCCCTGATCAGAAGAGGACACCACTAGTGATCATAGGGACCTGATGTGTCCTCCACCTCACAGCCCTGACCAGAAGAAGACACCACTACTGATCATAGGGACCTTGTGTCCTCACTGCACTTAATCAGTCTATGATCCCTATGATCAGTAGTGGTGTCCTCTTCTGATCAGGGCTGTGAGGCTGGAGGACACATCAGGTCCCTGTGATCAGTAGAGGTGTCCTGACCAGGACTGTGAGGACACATCAGGTCCCTGTGATCACTAGTGGTGTCCTCTTCTAATCAAAGAGGACATCACTACTGATCACAGGGACCTTATGTGTACTCCACAGTTGTGTATGGCTGTAGTTGTGCTGTTATTTAGTGGTATAATGTGAACAGTTGTGTATGGCTGTAGTTGTGTAGTTGTATAATGTGAACAGTTGTGTATGGCTGTAGTTGTGTATTTAGTTGTATAATGTGAACAGTTGTGTATGGCTGTAGTTGTGTATTTAGTTGTATATTGTGAACAGTTGTGTATGGCTGTAGTTGTGTATTTAGTTGTATAATGTGAACAGTTGTGTATGGCTGTAGTTGTGTATTTAGTTGTATAATGTGAACAGTTGTGTGTGGCTGTAGTTGTGTATTTAGTTGTATTTTGTGAACAGTTGTGTATGGCTGTAGTTGTGTATTTAGTTGTATATTGTGAACAGTTGTGTATGGCTGTAGTTGTGTATTTAGTTGTATAATGTGAACAGTTGTGTATGGCTGTAGTTGTGTATTTAGTTGTATAATGTGAACAGTTGTGTATGGCTGTAGTTGTGTAGTTGTATAATGTGAACAGTTGTGTATGGCTGTAGTTGTGTATTTAGTTGTATAATGTGAACAGTTGTGTATGGCTGTAGTTGTGTATTTAGTTGTATATTGTGAACAGTTGCGTATGGCTGTAGTTGTATAATGTGAACAGTTGTGTGTGGCTGTAGTTGTGTATTTAGTTGTATATTGTGAACAGTTGTGTATGGCTGTAGTTGTGTATTTAGTTGTATAATGTGAACAGTTGTGTATGGCTGTAGTTGTGTATTTAGTTGTATATTGTGAACAGTTGTGTATGGTTGTAGTTGTGTATTTAGTTGTATAATGTGAACAGTTGTGTATGGCTGTAGTTGTGTATTTAGTTGTATAATGTGAACAGTTGTATATGGGTGTAGTTGTATAATGTGAACAGTTGTGTATGGCTGTAGTTGTGTATGTAGTTGTATAATGTGAACAGTTGTGTATGGCTGTAGTTGTTCTTGTTGTATAATGTGAACAGTTGTGTGTGGCTGTAGTTGTGTATTTAGTTGTATAAGGTTAACAGTTGTGTATGGCTGTGGTTGTGTGTGGGGGAACTACAACCTAATGTGGGGTAACATACTGCCAACCTAATTTGGGGGAAGTATACTGCCATCTTAATGTGGGGGAACTACAACCTAATGTGGGAGAACTGTACTGCCAATCTAATGTGGGGGAACTATAACCTAATGTGGGGGAACTATACTGCCAACCTAAGGTGGGGGAACTACAACCTAATGTGGGGGAACTATACTGCCAACCTAATGTGGGGGAACTACAACCTAATGTGGGGGAACTATACTGCCAACCTAATGTGGGGGAACTACAACCTAATGTGGGGGAACTATACTGCCAACTTAATGTGGGGAACTAAAACCTAATGTGGGGGAACTATACTGCCAACTTAATGTGGGGGAACTAAAACCTAATGTGGGAAAACTATACTGCCTACCTAATGTGGGGGAACTACAACCTAATGTGGAGGAACTATACTGCTTACCTAATGTGGGGGAACATACTGCCTACCTAATGTGGGGCAACTATAAGCTTATGTGGGGAAACTACAACCTAATTTGGGGGAACTACAACCTAATGTGGAGGAACTACACTGCCTACCTAATGTGGGGAAACTTTACTGCCAACTTAATGTGGGGGAACTATACTGCCAACCTAATGTGGGGGAACTACAGCCTAATGTGGGGGAACTATACTGCCAATCTAATGTGGGGAACTATGCTGCCAACATAACGTGGGGGAACTATACTGCCAACCTAATGTGGGGGAACTACAATTTAATGTGGGGGAACATACTACCGACCTAATGTGGGGGAACTATACTGCCAACCTAATTTGGGGGAACTATACTGCCAACTTAATGTGGGGGAACTACAACCTAATGTAGGAAAACTGTATTGCCAATCTAATGTGGGGGAACTATAACCTAATGTGGGGGAACTATACTGCCAACTTAATGTGGAGGAACTATACTGCCAACCTAATGTGGGGGAACTATACTGCCAACCTAATGTGGGGGAACTACAACCTAATGTGGGGGAACTATACTGCCTACCTAATGTAGGGGAACCATACTGCCTACCTAATGTGGTGGAGCTATACTACCAAGCTAATTTGGGGGAACTATAACCTAATGTGGGAGAACTATACTGCCAACATAATGTGGGGGAACTATACTGCCAACTTAATGTGGGGGAACTATACTGCCAACTTAATGTGGGGGAACTATACTGCCAACCTAATGTGGGGGAACTACAACCTAATGTGGGGGAACTATACTGCCTACCTAATGTGGTGGAGCTATACTTCCAACCTAATGTGGGGGGACCTATACTGCCAACCTAATGTGGGGGAGCTATACTGCCAACCTAATGTGGGGGAACTATACTGCCAACTGAATGTGGGGGAGCTGTACTGCCAACCTAATGTGGGGGAACTATACTGCCAACCTAATGTGGGGGAACTATACTGCCAACCTAATGTGGGGGAACTACAACCTAATGTGGGGGGAACTATACTGCCAACCTAATGTGTGGGAACTACAACCTAATGTGGGGGGAACTATACTGCGAACCTAATGTGGGGGAACTACAACCTAATGTGGGGGGAACTATACTGCGAACCTAATGTGGGGGAACTACAACCTAATGTGGGAGAACTACACTGCCAACATAATGTTGGGGGAACTACACTGCCAACCTAATGTGGGGAAACTATACTGCCTATCTAATGTGGGGGAACTATACTACCAACCTAATGTGGGGGAACTATGGCCTAATGTGGGGGAACTATACTGCAAATCTAATGTGGGGGAACTATGCTGCCAAACTAATGTGGGGGAAATATACTGCCAACCTAATGTGGGGGGAGCTATACTGCCAGCCTAATGTGGGGGGAGCTATACTGCCAGCCTAATGTGGGGGAACTATACTGTCAACCTAATGTGGGGGAACTACAACCTAATGTGGGGGAACTATACAGCCATCTTAATGTGAGGGAACTACAACCTAATGTGGGAGAACTGTACTGCCAATCTAATGTGGGGGAACTATAACCTAATGTGGGGGGAACTATACTGCCAACCTAATGTGGGGGAACTATACTGCCAACCTAATGTGGGGGAACTACAACCTAATGTGGGGGAACTATACTGCCAACTTAATGTGGGGAACTAAAACCTAATGTGGGGGAACTATACTGCCAACTTAATGTGGGGGAACTACAACCTAATGTGGAGGAACTATACTGCCTACCTAATGTGGGGGAACTATAAGCTAATGTGGGGAACTACAACCTAATTTGGGGGAACTACAACCTAATGTGAAGGAACTACACTGCCTACCTAATGTGGGGGAACTTTACTGCCAACCTAATGTGGGGGAACTATACTGCCAACCTAATGTGGGGGAACTATACTGCCAATCTAATGTGGGGAACTATGCTGCCAACATAACGTGGGGGAACTATACTGCCAACCTAATGTGGGGGAACTACAACCTAATGTGGGGGAACTATACTGCCAACCTAATGTGGGGGAACTATACTGCCTACCTAATGTGGTGGAGCTATACTGCCAACCTAATTTGGGGGAACTATAACCTAATGTGGGAGGACTATACTGCCAACCTAATGTGGGGGAACTATACTGCCAACTTAATGTGGGGGAACTACAACCTAATGTAGGAGAACTGTACTGCCAATCTAATGTGGGGGAACTATAACCTAATGTGGGGGAACTATACTGCCAACTTAATGTGGGGGAACTATACTGCCAACCTAATGTGGGGGAACTATACTGCCAACCTAATGTGGGGGAACTACAACCTAATGTGGGGGAACTATACTGCCTACCTAATGTAGGGGAAGCATACTGGCTACCTAATGTGGTGGAGCTATACTGCCAACCTAATGTGGGGGGACCTATACTGACAACCTAATGTGGGGGAACTACAGCCTAATGTTGGGGAACTATGCTGCCAACCTAATGTGGTGGAGCTATACTGCCAACCTAATGTGGGGGGACCTATACTGCCAAACTAATGTGGGGGAACTATACAGCCAACCTAACGTGGGGGAACTACAGCCAACCTAATGTGGGGGAACTACAGCCTAATGTGGGGGTACTATACTGCCATCCTAATGTGGAGGAATTATGCTGCCGACCTAATGTGGTGGAACTGTGCTGCCGACCTAATGTGGTGGAACTGTGCTGCCAACCTAATGTGGGGGGAACTATACTGCCAACCTAATGTGGGGGAGCTATACTGCCAACCTAATGTGGGGGACCTATACTGACAACCTAATGTGGGGGGGCTATACTGCCAACCTAATGTGGGGGAACTATACATCCAACCTAATGTGGGGGAACTATACAGCCAACCTAATGTGGGGGAATTACAGCCAACCTAATGTGGGGGAACTATACAGCCAACCTAATGTGGGGGAACTATACTGCCAACCTAATGTGGGGAAACTATACTGCCTACCTAATGTGGGGTAACTATACTGCCAACCTAATGTGGGGGAATTATGCTGCCGACCTAATGTGGGGGAACTATAGGAACTATACTGCCAACCTAATGTGGGGGAGCTATACTGCCAACCTAATGTGGGGGAACTATACTGCCAACCGAATATGGGGGAGCTATACTGCCAACCTAATGTGGAGGAACTATACTGCCAACCTAATGTGGGGGAACTATACAGCCAACCTAATGTGGGGGAACTACAACCTAATGTGGGAGAACTATACTGCCAACATAATGTGGGGGGAACTATACTGCCAACCTAATGTGGGGAAACTATACTGCCTATCTAATGTGGGGGAACTATACTGCCAACATAATGTGGGGGAACTATGGCCTAATGTGGGGGAACTATACTGCAAATCTAATGTGGGGGAACTATGCTGCCAAACTAATGTGGGGGAAATATACTGCCAGCCTAATGTGTGGGGAGCTATACTGCCAGCCTAATGTGGGGGAACTATACTGCCAACCTAATGTGGGAGAACTGTACTGCACCTAATGTGGGTGAACTATACTGCCATCCTAATGTGGGGGACCTATACTGCCAACTTAATGTGGGGGAACTATACTGCCAACCTAATGTGGGGGATCTATACTGTCAACCTAATGTGGGGGGATCTATACTGCCAACCTAATGTGGGGGGAACTATACTGCCAACCTAATGTGGGGGAACTATACAAAAATATACCATTGTACTATTCTGATTCCTATAACTCCTTTATTTTTCTGTATATGGGGATGTATGAGGGTAATTTTCCATCATTTACACTTTCAAAATAACAGAAAACAAAAAAAATGGCGTCTGCAAAAGTTTGGGCACCCTGCAGAGTTTATAGCATGCACTGCCCCCTTTGCAAAGCTGAGACCTGCCAGTGTCATGGATTGTTCTCAATCATCATCTGGGAAGACCAGGTGATGTCAATCTCAAAGGTTATAAATGTCCAGACTCATCTGACCTTGCCCCAACAATCAGCACCATGGGTTCTTCTAAGCAGTTGTCTAGAAATCTGAAACTGAAAATAGTTGACGCTCACAAAGCTGGAGAAGGCTATAAGAAGATAGTAAAACGTTTTCAGATGTCAATATCCTCTGTTCGGAATGTAATTAAGAAATGGCAGTCATCAGGAACAGTGGGAGTTAAAGCAAGATCTGGAAGACCAAGAAAAATATCAGACAGAACGGCTCGCAGGATTGTGAGAAAAACAATTCAAAACCCACGCTTGACTGCACAATCCCTCCAGAAAGATCTGGCAGACACTGGAGTTGTGGTACACTATTCCACTATAAAGAGATACTTGTACAAATATGGTCTTCATGGAAGAGTCATCAGAAGAAAATCTCTTCTATGTCCTCACCACAAAAATCAGCGTTTGAACTTTGCAAATGAACATATAGACAAGCCTGATGCATTTTGGAAACAAGTTCTGTGGACCGATGAGGTTAAAATTGAACTTTTTGGCCGGAATGAGCAAAAGTACGTTTGGAGAAGAAGGGGAAAAGAATTTAATGAAAAGAACCTCTGTCCAACTGTTAAGCATGGGGGTGGATCAATCATGCTTTGGGGTTGTATTGCAGCCAGTGGCACAGGGAACATCTCACGAGTAGAAGGAAAAATGGATTCAATAAAATTTCAGCAAATTTTGGATGCTAACTTGATGCCATCTGTGAAAAAGCTGAAGTTAAAGAGAGGATGGCTTCTACAAATGGATAATGATCCTAAACACACCTCGAAATACACAGGGGATTACATCAAGGGGTGTGAACTGAAGGTTTTGCCATGGCCTTCACAATCTCCTGACCTCAACATAATTGAAAATCTATGGCTAGACCTTAAAAGAGCAGTGCGTGACAGACAGCCCAGAAATCTCAAAGAGCTGGAAGACTTTTGTAAGGAAGAATGGGAAAAGACATTCAAACAAGAATTGAAAGACTCTTGGCTGGCTACAAAAAGCGTTTACAAGCTGTGATACTTGCCAAAGGGGGCAGTACAAGATATTAAAGGGGTACTCCGCCCCTAGACATCTTATCCCCTATCCAAAGGATAGGGGATAAGATGTCAGATCGCCGCGGTCCTGCTGCTGGGGAGCCCCGGGATCCCCGCTGCGGCACTGCGCTATCATTACTGCACAGAGCGAGTTCTCTCTGTGCGTAATGACGGGTGATACAGGGGACGGAGCATGTGACGTCATGGCTCCGCCCCTTGTGACATCACGGCCCGTCTCCTTAATGCAAGTCTATGGCAGGGGGCGTGATGACCGCCACACCCTCTCCCATAGACTTGTATTGAAAGGGGCGGGCCGTGATGTCACGAGGGGCGGAGCCGTGACGTATCGATGCTCCTGCCCCTGTATTGCGCATCATTACGTGCAGAGCGAACTCGCTCGGTGCTGTAATGATAGCGGGGATCCCCAGCAGCAGGACCGCGGCAATCTGCCATCTTATCCCCTATCCTTTGGATAGGGGATAAGATGTCTAGGGGCAGAGTACCCCTTTAACTCTGCAGGGGGCCCAAACTTTTGCAGACGCCATTTTTTTGTTTTCTGTTATTTTGAAAGTGTAAGTGATGGAAATAAAATGTAACTTTTGGTGACATATTATAAGAATGTCTAATCTGTAATTTGATGTCTTTTGGAGATTCTTCCATCTTTCTTTGGCTTCTTTATGCACATTAATGCAAATTTTTACCTGGGGAGCCCAAACTTTTGATCCCCACTGTAGTTGTATAATGTGAACAGTTGTCTATATCTGTAGCTGAACTTTCCCGTATCTTTCTGGTCCTCTTCCCTCTGTAAGATGCCGCTCCTGTGCAGGTGGAGATGTAGTAGTGCAGCTGAGGATGACAGGAGCTCCTGTACAGTGGGAGTGGTAGTAGTGCAGCTGAGGATGACAGGAGCTCCTTTCCTGGGGGAGTGGTAGTAGTGCAGCTGAGGATTACCAGAACTCCTGTTCAGGGGGGAGTGGTAGTAGTGCAGCTGAGGATGACCGGAGCTCCTGTGCAGGGGGAGTGGTAGTAGTGCAACTGAGGATGACTGGAGCTCCTGTGCAGGGGGAGTGGTAGTAGTGCAGCTGAGGATGACCGGAACTTCTGTGCAGGGGGAGTGGTAGTAGTGCAGCTGAGGATGACCGGAGCTTCTGTGCAGGGGGAGTGGTAGTAGTGCAGCTGAGGATGAAAGGAGCTCCTGTGCAGGGGGAGTGGTAGTAGTGCAGCTGTCCCTGCGCCCCCCATACACCTGGCATTTACCTTAGTACAATCCATGGCATCTCTTGTCCTCGGGGCATTGTAGGTGCCCAGGATTGTGCCCATGGCCGTGCCCTGAGCTCCTCTCCTGCTGCACTAACTAGTCCTGAACTTGGTCACCTCTGGCATCACTACTAACTAGTTTGTGCCAAAATTATGGGATGTGGTTGCCTGAGCAACCAGACTGGACGTCACAAGGAGCAGTATAGAGCGCCAGTCACCACTATATTATACTTCACAATTCTGCATGTGTTATAGATAAATTCCTTGTCTGATTTTATTAATGTATTTATATATTTATTTATGTTAAATGCCGTATTCTTTCAATAGTTGTGTAACTTATGTTCATTTAGGAATTAAACATTTTCAGGTCCTGAAAGGATGAAGACATGCATCCTGCTGCCTGGACAGCCAATGCTAGGAGTTGTAGTTTTGCAACAGCTGGAGGTGCACTGGCTGGGAAACAGTGCATCAGGTAATTGAGGATCATACTAAACAAAGCAGTTTTCTCTGCTCTCCCCATTTAGAATATATGCACGCTCAGCCGGGCCGAGTATGTGTATGCATGGGAGGATCGGGCAAGATGTAAAATAATTTTTATAGAAATTGCATTTAATCTGGACCTCAGAATTCTGTGTACCTTCATTCTGGTTAGACACTGCTATTGTGGATACCATGTTCAGAACGTAATACAGCGCCTCCACAGGATAAATGGAGAATTACACCACTATTATGGATAATCTGTGCATAACATAATACAGCACCTCCACAGGATAAATGGAGAATTACACCACTATTATGGATAATCTGTGCATAACATAATACAGCACCTCCACAGGATAAATGGAGAATTACACCACTATTATGGATAATCTGTGCATAACATAATACAGCGCCTCCACAGGATAAATGGAGAATTACACCACTATTATGGATAATCTGTGCATAACATAATACAGTGCCCCCGCAGGATAAATGGAGAATTACACCACTATTATGGATAATCTGTGCATAACATAATACAGCGCCTCCACAGGATAAATGGAGAATTACATCATTATTATGGATAATCTGTGCATAACATAATACAGCGCTTCCACAGGATAAATGGAGAATTACATTGTTATTATGGATAATCTATGCATAACATAATACAGCACCTCCGCAGGATAAATGGAGAATTACACCACTATTATGGATAATCTGTGCATAATATAATACAGCGCCTCCACAGGATAAATGGAGAATTACATTGTTATTATGGACACTGTGTACATACAGTCATGGCCATAAATGTTGGCACCCCTGAAATGTTTCTATAAAATGAAGTATTTCTCACAGGAAAGGATTGCAGTAACACATGTTTTGCTATACACATGTTTATTCCCTTTGTGTATATATATATATATAGATCTCCTCTCCTCTGTATATATATATTGCAGTAACACAGGTTTTGCTATACACATGTTTATTCCCTTTGTGTATATATATATATAGATCTCCTCTCCTCTGTATATATATATATATATATATATATATATATAGATATCCTCTCCTCTGTGTATATATATATATAGATCTCCTCTCCTCTGTTATATATATATATATATATATATATATATATATATATATATATATATTGCAGTAACACAGGTTTTGCTATACACATGTTTATTCCCTTTGTGTGTATTGGAACTAAACCAAAAAAGGAAGAAAAAAAGCAAATTGGACATAATGTCACCGAACTCCAAAAATGGGCCGGACAAAATTATTGGCCCCTTGCAAAATTGTGGAAATATAAGATTGTTTCCAGCCTGTGATGTTCCTTTATATTCACCTGGGGCAAGTAACAGGTGTGGGCAATATAAAAATCACACCTGAAAGCAGATAGAAAGGAGAGAAGTTCACTTAGTCTTTGCATTGTGTGTCTGTGTGTGCCACACTAAGCATGGACAACAGAAAGAGGAGAAGAGAACTGTCTGAGGACTTGGGAACCAAAATTGTCGGAAAATATCAACAATCTCAAGGTTACAAGTCCATCTCCAGAGATCTAGATTTGTCTTTGTCCACAGTGCGCAACATTATCAAGAAGTTTACAACCCATGGAACTGTAGGTAATCTCCCTGGGCGTGGACGGAAGAGAAAAATTCATGAAAGGTGTCAACGCAGGAATGTCCGGATGGTGGATAAGCAGCCCCAAACAAGTTCCACAGATATTCAAGCTGTCCTGCAGGCTCAGGGAGCATCAGTGTCAGCGCAAACTATCCATCGACATTTAAATGAAATGAAACGCTATGGAGGAGACCCAGGAGGATCCCGCTATGGAGGAGACCTAGGAGGACCCCACTATGGAGGAGACCAAGGAGGACCCCACTATGGAGGAGACCCAGGAGGACCCCACTATGGAGGACACCCAGGAGGATCCCACTATGGAGGACACCCAGGAGGACCCCACTATGGAGGAGACCCAGGAGGGCCCCATTATGGAGGAGACCCAGGAGGACCCCACTATGGAGGAGACCCAGGAGGACCCCACTATGGAGGAGACCCAGGAGGACCCCACTATGGAGGAGACCCAGGAGGACCCCACTATGGAGGAGACCCAGGAGGACCCCACTATGAAGGAGACCCAGGAGGGCCCCACTATGGAGGAGACCCAGGAGGACTCCACTATGGAGGAGACCCAGGAGGACCCCACTATGGAGGAGACCCAGGAGGACCCCACTATGGAGGAGACCCAGGAGGATCCCACTATGGAGGACACCCAGGAGGACCCCACTATGGAGGAGACCCAGGAGAGCCCCACTATGGAGGAGACCCAGGAGGACCCCACTATGGAGGAGACCCAGGAGGACCCCACTATGGAGGAGACCCAGGAGGACCCCACTATGGAGGAGACCCAGGAGGACCCCACTATGGAGGAGACCCAGGAGGACCCCACTATGGAGGAGACCCAGGAGGACCCCACTATGAAGGAGACCCAGGAGGGCCCCACTATGGAGGAGACCCAGGAGGACTCCACTATGGAGGAGACCCAGGAGAATTACCCATAAATTGAGAATTACATCATTATTATGGATACTGTGTACATAACATAATACAGCGCCTCTGCAGGATAAATTGAGAATTACACAGCTTGTATTGTAGTTGGTGCAGGGATATCCTCCAGATGCTTTCTGTAGTCACATCAAGTCAATGCTTCCCAACCAGTGTGCCTCCAGCTGTTGTAAAACTATAACTCCCACTATGCTCGACATCCTTTGGCTGACCGGGCATGCCGGGAGTTGTAGTTTTGCAACAACTAAAGGCACCCTGGTTGGAATACACTGCATTAGGGGCCCAGCAAGTGTAAGGACTTCAAGGGGTACTCCCACCCTAGACATCTTATCCCCTATCCAAAGGATAGGGGATAAGATGTCTGATCTCGGGGGTCCCGCCGCTGGGGACCCTCGCAGTACTTCCGTTCCCGTAGTCGCGATTCAGACCCTCCAGCTCTTCCGCACAAAAAACAGGTGGGTGCCGCATGCAATACTGCGAGGGTCCCCAGCGGCGGGACCCCTGAGATCAGACATCTTATCCCCTATCCTTTGGATAGGGGATAAGATGTCTAGGGTGGGAGTACCCCTTTAAAATTTTCCTCTTCTGACACCTATAACTCTTTTATTTTCCATATATGAGGGTAATTTTTTGCGCTGTGATCTGTAGTTTTTATTGGCACCATTTTTGTTTTGATGGGACTTTTGACCACTTTTTATAAAATTTTTCTGATGAATTAAGTGAACAAATATACACAATTCTGGACTTTTTTTTTTTTATGTTTACACCATTGACTGTGCAGTTTATTTAACATTATATTTATTTAGCTTGGACATTTCTGTATGTGGCGACACCACATATATTTATGTTTATTTTTGTTAATATAATTTTATTTTCAATATTGAAAAGTAAAGTGATTCTTTTATTTCACGCGGTTCACACTGAGCACATGTGACAGACGTGACAGAGTCTGGAGACGCTGTGGAGAACGTTCTGCTGCCCGCAACATCTTCCAGCATGACCTGCTTGGCAGTGGGTCTGTAATGGTGTGCGGTGGAATTTCTTTGGGGGGGCCGCACAGCCCTCCATGTTCTTGCCAGAGGTAGCCTGACTGCCATTAGGTACCAGGATGAGACCCTCAGACCCCTTGTGAGACCATATGCTGGTGCGGTTGGTCCTGGGTTCCTCCTAATACAAGACAATGCTAGACCTCATGTGGCTGGAGTGTGTCAGCAGTTCCTACAAGAGGAAGGCATTGATGCCATGGACTGGCCGCCCGTTCCCCTGAATCCGATTGAGCACATCTGGGACGTCTCGCTCCATCCACCACAGACTGTCCAGGAGTTGGCGGATGCTTTAGTCCAGGTCTGGGAGGACATCCCTCAGGAGACCATCCTCCACCTCATCAGGATCATGCCCAGGCGTTGTAGGGAGGTCATACGGGCACGTGGAGGCCACACACACTACTGAGCCTCATTGGGACTTGTATTAAGGACATTACATAAAGTTGGATCAGCCTGTAGTGGGGTTTTCCACTGTGATTTTGAGTGACTCCATATCCAGACCTCCATGGGTTAATGATTTCCATTGATAATTTTTGTGTGATTTTGTTGTCACATTCAACTATGTAAAGAGGAAAGTATTTCATACGATTAGTTCATTCATTCAGATCTAGGACGTGTTATCTTAGTGTTCACTTTATTTTTTTTGAGCAGTGTATATTTAGACCTGGAGAACCGGTCACCTTGTATATTCATTTTCTAGTTTTGCGCGGGTGTAGTGTAGATTGTACCTAGACCAGAGTTCTCGGTCACAACACAGATAGGATACATCCCAAAACCTTGCTTCCTAGATTTGTAAATTACTTCTATATAAAAATCTTAATCCTTCCAGTACTTTTCAGCTGCTGTATGCTATACAGGAAGTTGTGTAGTCCTTTCCAGTCTGACCACAGTGCTCTCTGCTGCCACATCTGTCCATGTCAGGAACTGTCAAGAGCAGGATAGGTTTGCTATGGGGATTTGCTTCTACTCCGGACAGTTCCTGACATGGACAGAGGTGGCAGTAGAGAGCACTGTGCTCAGACTGGAAAGAACTACATAACTTCCTGTGGAGCATACAGCAGCTGATAAGTACTGGAAGGATTAAGATTTTTACATAAAATTAATTTACAAATCTGTTTAACTTTCTGGCACCAGTTGATTTGAAAACCTTTGTTTTCCACCAGAGTACCCCTTTAAATCTTAAAGGGGTATTACAAGTTAGAATTACTCATCTTGTAGATAGGGGGATACGTGTCAGATTGAAGATTAAAGGGCGGCATGTTCATTATAAATAGCAGAGCAGCTTAGATGTAGAGCGGTTTCTAAGTGTGATCTAAACCGGTGTGAGGTTGCGCAAATATGTTAGTGTTTGTGAATTTTTTTTGTGACAAATTTATGATGCAAGAAATCAATCACCAACCACTGCAAAAAGTTAACCGTGCTGCACTACATGCAAGTTGTTTTCTTGAATTAGTGGAAATGAGTTGCGCAAACATTTTGCAATGTTTTCACCCACTGCGCAAAAATTTGCAACAATTTGCCCCAAAAAACTGAGAAAAAACTAATAAAAATTCCCCCTCAAATAATTCATTTTTACATGTCTAAGAGTTATGATTTTATCCCTAAGTATTGTTTATAAAAAAAAAAATAAAAAAAAAGGGCAATTTTAACATTACTATGAGTGGCCACTAGGGGCAGTGTTTAGCTATGGATCATTTGAGGCTGTGAAACTGTTATTATACTAATGGCCTGCAGAGGGCACCAGCAGACTTTGTTAGTTTGGAGAGAACTTTTCTCCCAATTCTCATCCTGAATCTCAGTCCATTCTGATTATTGATATAGATTATATAGATGATACTATAGATCAGTGGTCTCCAAACTGCGGCCCTCCAGATGTTGCAAAACTACAACTCCCAGCATGCCCGGACAGCCAACGGCTGTCCGGGCATGCTGGGAGTTGTAGTTTTGCAACATCTGGAGGGCTGCAGTTTGGAGACCACTGCTATAGATACTATAGATAATATAGTTAATAAAGATGCTTGATATAGATGATATAGTTATTGGGGTACTCCGGTGGAAAAAAATATGTTCAAATCAACTGGTGCCAGAAAGTTAAACAGATTTGTAAATTACTTCTATTTAAAAATCCTAATCCTTCCAGTACTTATCAGCTGCTGTATGCTCCACAGGAAGTTGTGTAGTTCTTTCCAGTCTGACCACAGTGCTCTCTGCTCACATCTCTGTCCATGTCAGGAATTGTCCAGAGCAGGAGAGGTTTGCTATGGGGATATGCTTCTAATCTGGACAGTTCCTGACATGGACAGAGGTGTCAGCAGAGAGCACTGTGGTCAGACTGGAAAGAGCTTCACAAATTTCTCTACGGCGATTCAGGGTCATACAGGTCTCTGGTGACCTGGAAAATAAGGGATAGGAGTGAGGTGGCAAGGGTGTCACCCCTCCTATCCCTGCTATTGGTCAGTCAGAAGCGACCGATCAATAGCAGATCAGGGGAGGGGGGGGGTTAAAGTGTTTCCAACCAGTGTGCCTCCAGCTGTTGCAAAACTACAACTCCCAGCATGCACGGCCTGTCAGTGCATGCTGGGAGTTGTAGTTTTTCAACATCTGAATGTACAGGGTACATTCACATGGGCAGGGGTCTACAGTGAGTTTCCTGCTTCAAGTTTGAGCTGTGGAAAATTTTCTGCCACAGCTCAAACTCCTAGCAGGAAACTCACTGTGAAACCCTCCGCCTGTGTGAATGTACCCTAAAAACACTACGCTGCACGAAATAAAAAGTAAAGCACTACATATACACACACGTACACTGTCGTAATGAAAAATGAAAAACGTCTGGTACGGCACTGTTTCCAAAATGGAGCCTCCAGCTGTTGCAAAACAACAACTCCCAGCATTTCCGGACAGCCACTGACTGTCCAGGCATGCTCGGAGTTTAGCAACAGCTGGAGGTACCCTGTTTGGGAATCACTGGCGTAGAATATTTTTGGTAGCGGAGGTAATTGTAAGGCCCTATTCACACTGCAGAATTTCCACGCATTCGCCCCATTTCCGCTTTTGGGGATTCTGTGCTCAGTTGAGAAGTGTGAGAAGTGAGAATGGAGTGTGGACACCCATAGAAGTGTATTAAGCTTTCATTTGAGGAGAAATTCCGCTTGAGAAAATTCTGCCGTGTGAATAGGGCCTAACGCTTGCATCCGGGTCCGTCCCTATGCAAATCCCTAATTTAGGCCTCAAATGCGCATGGCGCTCTCTCACTTCGGAGCCCAGTCGTATTTTAAGGAAACAGTTTAGGGCCACATATGGGGTATTCCCATACTCGGGAGCAATTGCGTTACAAATTTTTGGGGGCTTTTTCTCATTTTACCCCTTATGAAAAGGTAAAGTTGGGGGCTACTCCAGCCTGTTATTGTAAAGAAATTACATCTTTTACACTAACATGCTGGTGTTGCCCCATACTTTTCATTTTCACAAGAGGTAAAAGGAAAAAAACACCCCCAAAATTTGTAACGGAAATACCCCATATGTGGATGTAAAATGCTCTGCGGGTGCACAACAAGGCTCAGGAGTGAGAGCGCCCTATGTACATTTGAGTCCTAAATTGGTGATTTGCACAGGGGTGGCTGATTTTACAGCGGTTCTGACATAAATGCCAAAAAATTAATACCAACGTGTGACCCATTTTGGAAACTACACCCCTCACGGAATGTAACAAGGGGTATAGTGAGCCTTAATACCCCACAGGTGGTTGACAAATTTTCGTTAAATTTGGATGGGAAAACGAGAAAAAAAATTCTCACTAAAATGTTGGTGTTACCCAAAATTTTTCATTTTCACAAGGGGTAATAGGGAAAAAAGCCCCCCAAATTTGTAACCCCATTTCTTCTGAGTAAGAACATACCCCATGTGTGGACGCAAAGTGCTCTGCGGGTGCACTACAATGCTCAGAAGAGAAGGAGCGCCATTGGGCTTTTGGAGAGAAAATTTGCCAGAACAGTGGACCACCCCACATGTGACCACATTTTGGAAACTACACCCCTCTGGTAATGTAATAAGGAGTACAGTGAGCATTTACGCCCCACAGTTGTCTGACAGATTTTTGGAACAATGGTCCATGAAAATGAAAAATTTTACATTTTCATTTGCACAGCCCACATTTCCACAGATCTGTCAAACGCCAGTGGGGTGTAAATACTCACTGCACCCCTTATTAAATTCTGTGAGGGGTGTAGCTTCCAAAATGGGGTCACATGTGGGGGGGGGGGTCCACTGTTCTGGCACCACGGGGGGCTTTGTAAACGCACATGGCTCCCCGACTTCCATTTCAAACGAATTCCCTCTCCAAAAACCCAATGGCGCTCTTTCTCTTCTGAGCATTGTAGTTCGCCAGCAGAGCATTTTACATCCACACATGGGGTATTTCCATACTATTTCCATACATTTTCTCCTATTAACCCTTATAAAAATGTAACATTTGTACATCCGACTTTAACAAAAACTCGTCAAACACCTGTGGGGTGTTAAGGCTCACTGTACCCCTTGTTACATTCCTTGAGGGGTGTAGATTCCAAAAGAGTATGCCATGTATTTTTTTTTTGCAGTTCTGGCACCATAGGGGCTTCCTTAATGTGACATGCCCCCCCCCCCCAAAAAAAAAATACATTTCAGCAAATTCACTCTCCAAAATCCCATTGTCGCTCCTTCCCTTCTGAGCCCTCTACTGTGCCCGCAGAGCACTTCACATCCACATATGAGGTATTTCCTTACTTCAGAGAAATTGGGTTACACATTTTGGAGGAGGGGGGGGGGATCTCTTTCCTTTTATGCCTTGAAGAAATCCAAAAAATGGCTCTAAAAGAACATGCGAGTGTCACGTATGGGCAGTGAAGGAGTGCCCACTATTCTCGCCTACTCCCCTGTCCCTGCCTACTTACGTACCTGCCCTAAACGACAGGTCCGTAACCACGGTGACAGTCCCTTCCTAGACAAGTAAAATGTCAAAATAATAAAATGCAATAATTCAGACTCAGGTCAAGGGACAGTAGGGAACAGACAGACTAACAAAACAAAGGTAACACACTCACACAATCAGTCAATGTCCACGATCTGTGTAAAAAAAACAGGAGATGTCAAAGTACAAAATCAGTAATATCAGTGAGAAGAGTCAGGGAGCAGAGCCAAAAGGGTCAAAATGCCAGATATCACAAATACAGTATAAAGCAAGCTAGGAGACAAACAGAAAGGACTGGGAGTAGACTGCCAGCTTAAATAGGTCAAGACCAGTGGTTCAATCGAGGTCAGCTGACCAGTCCAGATAGCCGGGCCTAACCAAAGCAACAAGACCAAACCTTACAGCGAGTGTAAAAAATAAACATTTTGAATTTTCTCCTTCACTTTGCTGCAGTTTCTATAATGGGATAATTTATGGGGTATTTCACAGAAAGGTCCCTCAAATCCACTTCAAACTTAACTGGTCCCTGAAAAATTCAGATTTTAAATTTTTCGTGAAAATTTAGAAAATTGCTGATATACTTTGAAGCCCTCTAATGTCTTCAAAAAGTAAAAACATGTCAACTTTATAATGCCAAGGTAAAGTGGACATATTGTATTTGTGAATCAATTTATAATTTATTTGGAATGTCCATTTTCCTTACAAACAGTTAGAGCAGTTAGAAAAATGCTAAATTTTAAAAATTTTCGAAATTTGGGGATTTTTCACCAAAAAAGGATGCAAGAAACAATGAAAATTTACCACTAGGTTAAAGTAGAATATGTCACAAAAAAACAATCTCGGAATCAGAATAAAATGTAAAAGCATCTCAGAGTTATTAATGTATAAAGTGACAGTGGTCAGAATAGCAAAAAAGGGCTGAGTCCAGATACAAAAACTTTTGATGTGTTGTGAAGCGTGTATAACCAATAGGTTTTGTAATTGCTTTAATTAGAAGATTTTCTGTATTTCATATAGAGAAATCCAGTCAGACAACTGCCCCCCCCCCCCCCCCCCCCCCCCCCCCCCCGCCTGCTTGGACACATACTAGTCCTGCTGTGTCCATGAGTCATCACCTATGTCATGGACACACTTCCTTGATTGACAGCTGTGAGCGCAGGAAAAATCCTCCCACTGTCAGCTTGTGTCCCGCTACTGTCAGTGAGGACATGCTGGGAGTTGTAGTTTTGCTAATGCTAGGGGAGATGTGAGCAGACAGCGTACTGATGGAGGGGGCGGAGACCTGCACAGTGAGGCCACGCCCCCCTCCCCTTTGAGAGGAATTCGGACTAGTGAGCTAAATAAAAAGTGTAATAAAAAAATAATAAAGGTTCTAGACACATAGAAATTAGATGTACATGGTCAGGATTAGGTACTGAGTGATATATTAAAAAAAAATTGTTGGTTCTGACGGGTACACTTTAAGGTGAAAATGGGCTGAGTTAATATAGATAATATAGATAATATAGATGATTTAGATAATATAGATGATATAGATGATGATATAGATGATATATAATATAAATGATATAGATGATATGGATAATATAGATGATATAGATAATATAGATAATATAGATGATATAGATGCTATAGATATTATAGATGATATAGATGATATAGATAATATAGATGATATAGATGATATAGATAATATAGATATAGATGATATAGATAATATAGATAATATAGATGATATAGATAATATAGATGCTATAGATGATGATATAGATGATATATAATATAGATGATATAGATGATATAGATAATATAGATGATATAGATGATATAGATAATATAGATGATATAGATAATATAGATATAGATGATATAGATGCTATAGATATTATAGATGATATAGATGATATAGATGATATAGATAATATAGATATAGATGATATAGATAATATAGATGATATAGATAATATAGATGCTATAGATGATGATATAGATGATATATAATATAGATGATATAGATGATATAGATAATATAGATGATATAGATGATATAGATAATATAGATGATATAGATAATATAGATATAGATGATATAGATGCTATAGATATTATAGATGATATAGATGATATAGATGATATAGATAATATAGATATAGATGATATAGATAATATAGATGATATAGATTATATAGATGCTATAGATGATGATATAGATGATATATAATATAGATGATATAGATGATATAGATAATATAGATATAGATGATATAGATGATATAGATATTATAGATGATATAGATGATATAGATAATATAGATGATATAGATAATATAGATAATATAGATGATATAGATAGTATAGATAATATAGATGATATAGATAATATAGATGATATAGATAATATAGATAATATAGATAATATAGATGATATAGATGATATAGATAATATAGATAATATAGATAATATAGATGATATAGATGATATAGATAATATAGATATAGATGATATAGATGATATAGATAATATAGATAATATAAATGATATAGATGATATAGATAATATAGATAATATAGATAATATAGATGATATAGATAATATAGATGCTATAGATGATGATATAGATGATATATAATATAGATGATATAGATGATATAGATAATATAGATGATATAGATGATATAGATAATATAGATGATATAGATAATATAGATATAGATGATATAGATGCTATAGATATTATAGATGATATAGATGATATAGATGATATAGATAATATAGATATAGATGATATAGATGATATAGATAATATAGATGATATAGATGATATAGATAATATAGATATAGATGATATAGATGATATAGATGATATAGATATTATAGATGATATAGATGACATAGATAATATAGATGATATAGATAATATAGATAATATAGATGATATAGATAGTATAGATAATATAGATGATATAGATAATATAGATGATATAGATAATATAGATGATATAGATGATATAGATAATATAGATAATATAGATAATATAGATGATATAGATGATATAGATAATATAGATAATATAGATAATATAGATGATATAGATAATATAGATATAGATGATATAGATGATATAGATAATATAGATAATATAAATGATATAGATGATATAGATAATATAGATGATATAGATAATATAGATAATATAGATGATATAGATAATATAGATGATATAGATGATATAGATAATATAGATGATATAGATAATATAGATAATATAGACGATATAGATAATATAGATGATATAGATAATATAGATAATATATATTATATAGATGAAATAGATGATATAGATAATATAGATGATATAGATAATATAGATTACATAGATAGTATAGATAATATAGATGATATAGATAGTATAGATAATATAGATGATATAGATTATATAGATGATATAGATAATATAGATGATATAGATAATATAGATGATATAGATAATATAGATAATATAGATGATATAGATAATATAAATGATATAGATGATATAGATAATATAAATGATATAAATGATATAGATAATATAGATAATATAGATGATATAGATAATATAGATTATATAGATGATATAGATGATATAGATAATATAGAGGATATAGATAATATAGATGATATAGATAATATAGATAATATAGACGATATAGATAATATAGATGATATAGATAATATAGATATAGATGATATAGATAATATAGATTATATAGATGAAATAGATGATATAAATAATATAGATGATATAGATAATATAGATGATATAGATAGTATAGATGATATAGATAGTATAGATGATATAGATAATATAGATGATATAGATAATATAGATAATATAGACGATATAGATAATATAGATGATATAGATAATATAGATATAGATGATATAGATAATATAGATTATATAGATGAAATAGATGATATAAATAATATAGATGATATAGATAATATAGATGATATAGATAGTATAGATGATATAGATAGTATAGATGATATAGATAATATAGATGATATAGATAATATAGATGATATAGATAATAAATGCCTTCATGGTAATAATATTCCTTTGCCTTAAATGGGCACTGTCATGAACTTTTTTTTTGTATATGTTGTAGTACTGATGTATTAAAATACTTTATTTTAATGTTGATATCCGGCCACTAGGGGTCTCCCTCCTAGTGAGTGGCTGCAGCCTGCTGTGACGTAACAGATGAATTTGGACCGATCCCGGCCGGGCATTGGTCCGAGTCCAGTCAGGCTGCGCTCGCTCCCTGAATGTCAATCAGACAGGCGGGAGCGAGCGCTTTGAACTATGAGGATGCGCGCAGGCTCCCTGACCTCGCACGCCGGCCCCGGCTCCCGGTGTGAGGTAGAATTTTACCCTGCACTTTGGCTGTCCGGGCATGCTGGGAGTTGTAGTTTTGGAACAGCTGGCGGCACAATGGTTGGGAAACACTGCTCCAGACCTTAACCCCATAGATAATCTGATAATTTGTTCTTAGAGAAGCTGAAGGTTCCAGTTACCAAACATCAACCTACAAACCTCAAAGGGGTTCTCCACCATAAGGAGATTGTAGTACTTACCTGGCAGACAGTAATGGACATGCTTAGGAAGGATCTGCGCTTGTCTTGGGGCTAAATGGCTATGCTGTGAGATTACCATAACATTGTGGCTGGCTTTTTGTGAACTGGCTATTTCATGTTGGAGTTCGTTCACTTAAACTACAAGTCCCATGATTCCTTGTTTGTAAGTGTGAGATCACTTTCCTCCCTCGCACACATCAGCCATTGAAACACACCTGAACTCCTTTGTCCAGTGTTTTCTGACCATGGTGCCTCCAGCTGTTGCAAAACTACAATTCCTCACAGAATGGCTCCCTCTGATCACCGGACTAGTGATGTAATGTCTCGGGCCGCACTGCAACCTGGGAAAACCTGAGACGGCACTCATTGTGTATGCTGCTAAAAATAAACATTGGGGAAAGGATCTTATAAGAATTGTTAGACCATGTACAGACGCTATATTATGTACTCCACTAACTTTACAGCCCCTGTAGCATAGTCAAATAAAAAAAATCCCCTTAAAGGGGTACTCCACTGGAAAAAATGTTTTTAAATAAACTGGTGCCAGAAAGTTAAACGGATTTGTAAATTACTTCTATTAAAAAATCTAAATTCTTCCAGTACTTATCAGCTGCTGTATGATCCACAGGAACTTCTTTTCTTTTTGAATTCTCTTCCAGTCTGACCACAGTGCTCTCTGCTGACACCTCTGTCTATTTTAGGAACTGTCCAGAGCAGGAGAAAATCCCCATAGCAAACCTATCCTGCTCTGGACAGTTCCAAAAATGGACAGAGGTGTCAGCAGAGAGCACTGTGGTCAGACTGGAAGAGAATTCAAAAAGAAAAGAAGTTCCTGTGGATCATACAGCAGCTGATAAGTACTGTAAGGGTTAAGAAATTTTAATAGAAGTAATTAACAAATCTGTTTAACTTTCTGGCACCAGTTCATAAAAAAAAAAAAATGTTTTCGAGTGGAGTACCCCTTTAAATGTCTTGGAGAGGAGCAGAGATGTGAGAAAACCTGATGGAATCTACAAGAAACGTCCGACCTCTGTGATCGCCAAGAAAAAGGGTCAAATACTTATTTCACCAAGTAAAGTGCAAATTAATTCTTGTAATTCTTATCAATTCATAAAACGTTTTTGTTTTTCAGTTTTTTTTTGTTTTTTTGTCTCTAATAAACCATAAAAATTTTAGATGGATCAATATTTCTTTCTTTCCCTGTAACTGGAGCAGCTTCCCAGTTTTTCACTCCCTAAACCTGATTGTATAAATCCCATTTTATATTCTTGTGGGGTATTAATACAGTGGGGATCAAAAGTTTGGGCTCCCCAGGTAAAAATTTGTATTAATGTGCATAAAGAAGCCAAGGAAAGATGGAAAAATCTCCAAAAGGCATCAAATTACAGATAAGACATTCTTATAATATGTCACCAAAAGTTACATTTTATTTCCATCATTTACACTTTCAAAATAACAGGAAAAAAAATGGCGTCTGCAAAAGTTTGGGCACCCTGCAGAGTTAATCTCTTGTACTGCCCCCTTTACAAAGCTGAGACCTGCCAGTGTCATGGATTGTTCTCAATCATCATCTGGGAAGACCACGTGATGTCAATCTCAAAGGTTTTAAATGCCCAGACTCATCTGACCTTGCCCCAACAATCAGCACCACGGGTTCTTCTGAGCAGTTGTCTAGAAATCTGAAACTGAAAATAGTTGACGCTCACAAAGCTGGTGAAGGCTATAAGAAGATAGCAAAACGTTTTCAGATGTCAATATCCTCTGCTCGGAATGTAATTAAGAAATGGCAGTCATCAGGAACAGTGGAAGTTAAAGCAAGATCTGGAAGACCAACAAAAATATCAGACAGAACAGTTTGCAGGATTGTGAGAAAAACTATTCAAAACCCACGTTTAACTGCACAATCCCTCCAGAAAGATCTGGCAGACACTGGAGTTGTGGTCCACTATTCCACTATAAAGAGATACTTGTACAAATATGGTCTTCATGGAAGAGTCATCAGAAGAAAACCTCTTCTACGTCCTCACCACAGAAATCAGCGTTTGAACTTTGCAAATGAACATATAGACAAGCCTGATGCATTTTGGAAACAAGTTCTTTGGACCAATGAGGTTAAAATTGAACTTTTTAGCCAGAATGAGCAAAGGTACGTTTGGAGAAGAAGGGAACAGAATTTAATGAAAAGAACCTCTGTCCAACTGTTAAGCATGGGGGTGGATCAATCATGCTTTGGGGTTGTATTGCAGCCAGTGGCACAGGGAACATCTCACGAGTAGAAGGAAAAATTGATTCAATAAAATGTCAGCAAATTTTGGATGCTAACTTGATACCATCTGTGAAAAAGCTGAAGTTAGAGAGAGGATGGCTTCTACAAATGGATAATGATCCTAAACACACCTCGAAATCCACGGGGGATTACATCAAGAGGCGTAAACTGAAGGTTTTGCCATGGCCTTCACAATCTCCTGACCTTAACATCATTGAAAATCTATGGATAGACCTTAAAAGAGCAGTGTGTGACAGACAGCCCAGAAATCTCAAAGAACTGGAAGACTTTTGTAAGGAAGAACGGGCAAAGATACCTCAAACAAGAATTGAAAGACTCTTGGCTGCTACAAAAAGCGTTTACAAGCTGTGATACTTGCCAAAGGGGGCAGTACACGATATTAACTCTGCAGGGTGCACAAACTTTTGCAGACACCATTGTGTAAATGATGGAAATAAAATGTAACTTTTGGTGACATATTATAAGAATGTCTAATCTGTAATTTGATGCCTTTTGGAGATTTTTCCATCTTTTCTTTCTGTTCTTTTTGTTGTTGTTATTATTATGTTACTTATGTTACAAATGTATCAAAACAAGAGAAGTCTAACAATCCTTTCATCCCAATCTCTGTAGATTTCCCTCCTTATCATCTCTGTTTCTCTTAAAGGGAACACATCCCATTAATTCTCCCTATTGAGGACCTTAGCCTGTGGTCACATATAATCATATAATGATGATAATAAACCGCTCCTGAATAGATCTGTGTTGCTGCAGTAAGTGACTCCATTGTCCTCTCTTGTCCATCTCCTTGTAAGCCTTTGATCAGGTTTTAGAGAGGTGACCCTGCCCCCCCAGTACTGGAGATAAGATCATCAAAGCACAAGGTGGCTAACCCTAAATATCCCCTTTATATCCAGTGACAAGAAGCTTAGCCGGGCGCAGGTAACATCTCTTATGGGAGGAAAGTTACACTCATGGGATCATCGTTACTTTGTAACCTTTGAACCGAGATCAATCATAGAACAATCTCATTAACAGGCGCCCATTACTGACCACAGGTAAGTCCAGGGGGGTCACCTGGGCCCGCACACACAATGGCCTTTGATCATCATCTTGCCTTTCACTGAGCGCAAGACCCTAAAAAGCCAATGTAACCTGCAGCCTATGTCCTTCCATTTATTTTTGTTTTTTTCGGTTTTCCCCCAAAAAAGCAAAAACGAAAAATTAGCTGCATGGTGTTTTTTGGGGAAAAAAATGGCGGCATGATGTTAACTGGGAGTCAATAGGGAAATATGAAAAGGCGGACCGGCATACATTTAGGCTATGTTCACACAGTGGAACATCCGGCTACGCAGACAGCACAATTCCAAGCGGAGTTCTGCCGGGGCTAGGACCGCTTGGAATTGTGCCGTCTCCATAGACAGAAATGCAATTTCCGAGCGGATTCTGCGGAGGTCTTGGAAATCTCGCCATGTACACGGTGCGGTGGAATCTCATTGAAAACAATAGAAGTAGAATTTTTCTGCCGGATTCCACTTGAAAATTCCACCGTGTGAACAAGGCCTTAGAGTTGTTTTGTTCAATCTTTGGTGTTTTTTAGCTCAATGGTAGTTTAAAGGGAAAAAATTACAGCATCCAGAGACTATTTTAGGTTTTTTTCATAAATCTTTTTCTCCCATTGACTTATATGGAAAGGAAACAAACACCAAGAAGAAATGTAATGTGGCTTAAAAGGGTACTCCACTGGGAAAAAATTTGTTTTTAATCAACTGGTGCCAGAAAGTTAAACAGATTTGTTCTTTTCTTTTTGAATTTCCTTTCTGCGTGACCACAGTGCTCTCTGCTGACACCTCTGTCCATTTTAGGAACTGTCCAGAGTAGGAGCAAATCCCCATAGAAAACCTCTCCTGCTCTGGACAGTTTCTAAAATGGACAGAGGTGTCAGCAGAGAGCACTGTGGTCAGACAGAAAGGAAATTCAGCAAGAAAAGAACTTCCTGTGGATCATAACAGCAGCTAATAAGTACTGGAAGGATTAAACATTTTTAATAGAAGTAATTTACAAATCTGTTTAACTTTCTGGCACCAGTTGATTAAAAAAAATGTTTTCCAGTGGAGTACCCCTTTAACATTGGTAGTTTTTGTTTCTAAGTAGAATTCCTGGAGGCACAAGAATTGAGAAAAAAAAACAATAATTATTTAAAAAACAAAACACAAAAACAACAAAAACAAAAACCCGGAAGTGTAAAATAAGGGGGAAGTTTATCATGAACCCCTGTACTTCCTCTGGGGCCCCTTATACGTCCTTTGTGGCACCCTGTTCTTTCTCAGCTGCCCTTTTTTCTTCTGTGACCCCTGTCCTTCCTCTGTTGCCTCTGTCCTTTCTCTGTTGCCTCTATACATCTTCTCTGACCCCCTTGTTTTTTCTCTGTGACCCCTGTCCTTCCTCTGTGGCCCCTATACATCTTCTCTGACCCCCTTGTTTTTTCTCTGTGACCCCTGTCCTTCCTCTGTGGCCCCATGTACATCCTTTGTGACCTGCTGTCTTTCCTCTGTGTTCCCTATGCATCCTCTGTGGCCCCCATACTTCCTCTTTGGCCCCCTGTGCATCCTCTGTGGACCCCCCATACTTCCTCTGTGGCCCCCCATACTTCCTCTGTGGTCCCCTGAACTTCCTCTGTGGCCCCCTGTACTTCTTCTGTGACCCCCTGTGCGTCCTCTCTGTCCCCCATACTTCCTCTGTGGCCCCCTATGCATCCTCTCTGGCCCCCATACTTCCTCTGTGGCCCCCTGTACTTCCACTGTGGCCCCCTGTACTTCCACTGTGGCCCCCTGTGCTTCCTCTCTGGCCCCCTGTGCTTCCTCTCTGGCCCCCATACTTCCTCTGTGGCCTCCTATGCATCCTCTGTGGACCCTATGCATCCTCTGTGGTCCCCCATTCTTCCTCTGTGGCCCCCTGTGCTTCCTTTCTGTCCCCCATACTTCCTCTGTGGCCCCTGTCCATCCTCTGTGGCCCCTGTCCATCCTCTGTGGTTCACTGTACTTCCTCTCTGGCCCCCATTCTTCCTCTGTGGCCCCTGTCCATCCTCTGTGGCCCCCTGTGTGTCCTCTGTGGCCCCCATTCTTCCTATGTGGCCCCCTGTGCGTCCTCTCTGGCCCCCATACATCCTCTGTGGCCCCCTGTGTGTCCTCTGTGGCCCCCATTCTTCCTATGTGGCCCCCTGTGCATCCTCTCTGGCCCCCATACATCCTATGTGGCCCCTGTCCATCCTCTGTGGCCCCTGTCCATCCTCTATGGCCCCCTGTCCATCCTCTATGGCCCCCTGTGCGTCCTCTCTGGCCCCCATTCTTCCTCTGTGGCCCCCATTCTTCCTCTGTGGCCCCTGTCCATCCTCTGTGGTCCCTGTCCATCCTCTCTGGCCCCCATTCTTCCTCTCTGGCCCCTGTCCATCCTCTGTGGCCCCTGTCCATCCTCTGTGGCCCCTGTCCATCCTCTGTGGCCCCCATTCTTCCTCTGTGGCCCCTGTCCATCCTCTGTGGCCCCTGTCCATCCTCTGTGGCCCCCATTCTTATTCTGTGGCCCCTGTCCATCCTCTCTGGCCCCCATTCTTCCTCTGTGGCCCCTGTCCGTCCTCTGTGGCCCCTGTCCATCCTCTGTGGCCCCTGTCCATCCTCTGTGGCCCCTGTCCATCCTCTGTGGCCCCCTATGCATCCTCTGTGGCCCCCATTCATCCTCTGTGGCCCCTGTCCATCCTCTGTGGCCCCTGTCCATCCTCTGTGGCCCCTGTCCATCCTCTCTGGCCCCCATTCTTCCTCTGTGGCCCCTGTCCATCCTCTGTGGCCCCTGTCCATCCTCTCTGGCCCCCATTCTTCCTCTGTGGCCCCTGTCCATCCTCTGTGGCCCCTGTCCATCCTCTGTGGCCCCTGTCCATCCTCTCTGGCCCCCATTCTTCCTCTCTGGCCCCCATTCTTCCTCTGTGGCCCCTGTCCATCCTCTGTGGCCCCTGTCCATCCTCTGTGGCCCCTGTCCATCCTCTCTGGCCCCCATTCTTCCTCTGTGGCCCCCATTCTTCCTCTGTGGTCCCTGTCCATCCTCTGTGGCCCCTGTCCATCCTCTCTGGCCCCCATTCTTCCTCTGTGGCCCCTGTCCATCCTCTGTGGCCCCTGTCCATCCTCTGTGGCCCCTGTCCATCCTCTGTGGCCCCTGTCCATCCTCTCTGGCCCCCATTCTTCCTCTGTGGCCCCCATACTTCCTCTGTGGCCCCTGTCCATCCTCTGTGGCCCCCATTCTTCCTCTGTGGCCCCTGTCCATCCTCTGTGGCCCCTGTCCATCCTCTGTGGCCCCTGTTTACCATCCTCGTGGTCTGATCAGTAGTCTGGCCGGGGCTGACCATTATTCTGCGGTGATCCGTCTCATTGCAGATTCCTCCGCACACACAACATGTCCTGACTCCTGAGCCCGTTCTTGTGAATTCTTCTGGTGACGATTATTTATTCTTCTCTTCGCCTTCAGCTTTTTACAGAATTCGACCTCAAGCAGATCAGACGCCGATAACGATTCGTTCTCTCTGGGAATAAACTGAATCTGAGGCGGATTGGAGATTTTCCCATGAAACCTGTGCGTGCGGTGAGAAGCGGCTGTCCTGGGGCCTCTCCGCTCTGTGCACCGGTCACATGTATAGTCACAGCCTGAGGAAATAAAGGACGAAAAACAAATAAATATTACCCTCTCGCCCCCTTCACTTTGGGGTCACAGGAGCCTCAAAACTGCAAAATACAATATAAAATATCCAGATAGGTGTGTATATATACAGATCAGATTATATTCAGTTATAGATGACACATAAAGATATGAACCGACCAAATGGTCTGTTAAGGGTTAAACAAAACAAGTGAACCCCTATAGGGGAAAACAGGGCAGCTCTCTTCCAAAAAAAAAAAAAAAAAAAACAGCGCCACACCTGTCATCAGGTTGCACATGGTATTGCAGCCTCTGCCCTATTTACTTTAAAGGGGTTATCCTAGAACATAAAGCTGATTTCTTCCAACAACAGCACCACCCTTGTCCTCAGGTTGTGTGTGGTATTACAACTCTGCCCCATTCACTTCAATGGAACTAAGCTGCAATACCACATACAACCTGAGGTCAATGGTGGCGCTGTTTATGGAAGAAGTTAGCTCTGTTTTGTTTTTTTTAGAATGCTGGCTAACCCATATAAGGGGCCAAGCAAAACAAATGAACTCTTAGGGTCTATTCACACGTACAGTATTCTGCGCAGATTTGATGTGCAGGATTTTCTGCTGCAGATTTCAATGTAAACTCAATGACTGAACACAGCTTCAAATCCTGCGCATCAAATCTGCGCAGAATACTGTACGTGTGAATAGACCTTAGGGGTACATTCACGTGTTCAGATTTTGCTGCAGATTTTCTGCTACTGATTTTTACACCTATTGAAGTCAATAGGTAGGAAAATCATCAGCAAAATACCCACCAAAATATGCTTGTGTGAACGTGGGAAAAACATTAGTTTAACGGAAAAAAAAAACTAAAATAAAAGCAAACAGCACCACATCTGTGTTCAGGTTGTGCATGGTATTGCAGCTCAGCCCTATTTAATAGCTGCGGACTCGGCTAGATAGCTGTTTGGAGATGAAAGTATATTGCACAATTCCTGGAGATGATAGTGGTTGCAGAACTTATATATATATATATATATATATATATATATATATATCAGCCAAGTGTCAAGGAGGTGTGGCCAAACTGCTGAAGTGTCATAGCTGGGCACGCCTCTTTGCTTGTCCTCGCTTCCCAGACCTTCCTTGATTGACATACAGGGATCTTTACATGAATCAAGGAGGGGCCTGGGAGGTGAGGTTGAAAAAAGGAGGCGTGCCCAGCTGTGGCACTTAAGCAGCTCGGCTCCACCTGCTTGACACTTGGCTGAGAAATTAAAGAGGTACTCCCGTGGAAAACTTTTTTTTTTTTTTTAGATCAACCGGTGCCAGAAAGTTAAACAGATTTGTAAATTACTTCTTTTAAAAAAAATCTTAATCCATCCAGTACTTTTTAGGGGCTGTATACTACAGAAAACATTTTTTTCTTTTTAGATTTCTCTGATGTCACGACCGCAGTGCACTCTGCTGACCTCTGCTGTCCATTTTAGGAACAGTCCAGTGTACAAGAAAATCCCCACAGCAAACATATGCTGCTCTGGACAGTTCCTAAAATGGACAGCAGAGGTAAGCAGAGAGCACTGTGGTCATGACATTAGTGAAATCCAAAAAGAAAAACATTTCCTCTGTAGTATACAGCCCCTAAAAAGTACTGGAAGGATTAAGATTTTTTAATAGAAGTAATTTACAAATCTGTTTATCTTTCTGGCACCAGTTGATAAAAAAAAAAAAAAAAACGTTTTCCTCGGGAGTACCCCTTTAAAAGGTGATGTTATAAGTCTGCGACCACAATAATCTCCAGTAAAAGTGCAGTTTGTATTTGTACCCAAACAGCTATCTTGGTGTTTCCCAACTAGTGTGCCTCCAGCTGTTGCAAAACTACAACTCCCAGCATGCCCGGACAGCCGTTGGCTGTCCGGGCATGCTGGGAGTTGTAGTTTTGCAACAGCTGGAGGCACACTAGTTGGGAAACACTGCTTTAGATGTTCGGTACGTCAGATAAAACCTATACAGGGTCTTCTATCTACAGCAGAGGGCGGAGCATGACACAGATACAATGTTGTTTCTTTGTATCTCTGTGTGAGGCTCCGCCCCCACTCTTCATTAGGCAAAACACAACGAGGGGGATATTTAAAGCTTGTTTTGGTAAAAAAAAAAAAAACTGATATATATTAAAAACTGCGTACGTTGGTTTTCTGCAAGGATTGCGCAGTTCACGTCAAAACTGCTAAAGTGGGCGTGTCAACGTAATTTGAGAATTTACTATATATCTTCAAAGGCTGTGTAGACAATTTACAGTGACCCCCCGACCTACCATAATTTCAACATACGATGCTTTTGTATGTTGGGACCATCGCATAAACCGCTATCTGTCAGCGCAGACTGCTTCACCTGCCCCCGGATAGCCGTTTACGGTGCCCCGTGTGCTCCGCTGACGATCACTTACCTGTCCTCGGGGCTCCGGCGCGTCCTCTTCGGGATCCCCTGCATCGTTGGCGCTCTCCATCATCGTCATCATGTCGCTCCTTGCCGGAGCGTCGGGGACACCCCGGGGACGCGGCGACAGCGATGGAAGGCGACATCCCGGGCAGCGGTGACGGTCCGGAGCGGCGGGGACAGGAGAGTACAACCTCCAATACCAGTGGTCTTCAACCTGCGGACCTCCAGATGTTGCAAAACTACAACTCCCAGCATGCCCGGACAGCCGTTGGCTGTCTGGGCATGCTGGGTGTTGTAGTTTTGCAACATCTGGAGGTCCGCAGGTTGTAGACCACTGTCCTATTCTTTACATTGCACGGATCCCTCAACATACAATGGTTTCAACAAACGATGGTCCATTTGGAACGGATTACCATCGTATGTTGAGGGACCACTGTACTTGAAAAATATCGTAAAATTCACACCAGCTCCGGGATGGTGTAAAACCTATATGAATTTTTTTTTATTTATTAAATTTTTTTTTTATTTTGTACTAAATGTTATGTTAAAAGCCTAGACAAACAATATATAGCTGAATCTAACTATTAAAAGCAGTTTAACCTCTTAATTACTTTGCCCTTAAAGGGGTACTCCGGTGGAAAACTTTTTATTTTTTTTATTTTTTTATCAACCCCTTTAATTGCAATACCATACTCAGCCTCAGAACAGATGTGGCGCTGTTTTAGAGAAAAGCAGCTTAATCCTGTACATCCTGTAATTTCTGAATCTTGATGTAGAAGAATTACAGGATATTGTTTGTTTGTATTTCAAATAGATAAGATCTCATGTGTTAATTTTTGATATATCTTAATCAATTACATCAGGTAACACCCTGGGGTGTAGAGTGACACGTGGAGCACTTGCTCTGGAGCAGTGTTTCCCAGCAGGGTGCCTCCAGCTGTTGCAAAACTACAACTCCCAGCGTGCCCGGACAGCCTACGGCTGTCCGGGCATGCTGGAAGTTGTAGTTTTGCAACAGCTGGAGGAACCCTGGTTGGGAAACACTTCTCTGGAGGACCTGGCGTGTACCCAGGAATAGGAAAAACGGCTGATTTTGTAAAAAAAAAAAAAAAAAAAAGAAAGAAAAGCGCCACCCGTGTCCTCAGGTCATGTGTGGTATTGCAGCTTAGTTCCATTGAAGTGAATGGAGACAAGTTGTAATACCACGCACAACCTGAGGACAAGAGTGGCGCTGTTTTTGTATGAAATTATATCAGTTTTTCTAACTGTGCAATACTTCACTTCCCCTGTGGTGGCGCTGCAGGGAAAATAAATACTTACTGCTTGTTATTCGCACAGTTTCCAGCTAATTGTTTGGGGTCCCAGTGGCAGGATATCCTGCGTTCAGCTTATTGTTTCATATTTCAATAAAAATAAACATTTAGTTGGAGAGAATTGGAGATTCATTAAAACTTGCGCCAATTTGGCGCATTTTGGATTGTTTTTAAGTAGAGATGTCTGCTATGAGCAGGAGTAGATTTGCAACATTAGAATTAATAAAAAAATAATAATAATGAAAAAATATATATATAAAAAAATTATAATAATAATATATTAAATAATAAAAATAATGGAAATAATAAAAAAAATTATTAATAATAATAAAATAATAATAGTAAAATAATAATAATAGAAATTATAATAATAATACAAATAATAAATTAAATAATATTAATAATAAAAATAATAATAACAGAAATAAATAAAAATGATAATAATAATAATTTAAAAAAATCTGCCGCAGAAATTCTGATTCTGGCCTCCGCAGAAAGAATTGACACGTCCATTCTTTCTTCGGAATCTGCTCAGAAATGTCTTACCGTTTTATGGAGACGGCGCATTTCAGATCGCTCCTCGTGCCGGCATATTCTTTTTCCGGTGGACATTGTATGAACACACCCTATAGGGTCATCTGACACATAGCATTTATTTTTATTTTTAATGCAACTTTCGTTGTGATAATTTTGGCGTAAGTCAATGTGAAAAAAAAACATAGGGGGGGAATTGATCATCTATATTGTGCGCAGGGCGTTGTTGTTTTTTTTTTTTTTTTTTGCATTGACTTGCGCTGAATTGAAAATTTTGCACTAAATTATGTTGTCTGCACCGGCTTTGTCGTTTTTCTTGTTGTGCGCTTCCAAGGGGCGTGGTTTGCAGATGCGTTGGCTGTCCGGTCATGCTGGGAGTTGTAGTTATGCAACATCTGGAGGGCCACAGTTTGAGACCGCTGCTCTATTGGAATGAGCCTTGTTGCAGCAGTTCGGCAAGTGGATGTAGACAAACCGATGCCCATTCACTGACAGCAAGCAGAGATCCCACACATTCTACTCCACCGCTTCTTACTTATATCTGTTTCTGGAAAAGCCCGACAAAAAATCTAAATGACTTCTAACTGGCCAATCAGCCTTAGGCCGTGTTCACATCTACGCTTGTGTTCTCCGCTTCATTTCAGCATTCAGAAAACAATGGAAACAAACGGATCTCTGCTTGCTGTCAGTGAATGGGAATTGGTTTGTCTACATCCACTTGCTGAAAAGCTGCAACAAGGCTCATTCCAACAGAGGGTTATGCATCATCGACAGCAGTGGTCTCCAAACTGTGGACCTCCAGATGTTGCAAAACTACAACTCCCAGCATGCCCGGACAGCCAACGGCTGTCCGGGCATGCTGGAAGTTGTAGTTTTGCAATGTGTGCAATATCAGATATTGGGAAACGTATAGGAAAGTACTGTTTATTCTGTAGTTAGATCTCTGCTTGCTGTCAGTGAATGGGAATTGGTTTGTCTACATTCACTTGCTAAAAAGCTGCAAAAAGGCTCATTCCAATAGAAGGTTGTGCATCGACAGCAGTGGTCTCCAAACTGTGGACCTCCGGATGTTGCAAAACTACAACTCCCAACATGCCCGGACAGCTAACGGCATTTTGGATTGTTGTTAAGTCATTGAATGAAAGAAATGTCTGCTATGAGCAGGAGTAGATTTGCAACATTAGAATTAATAAATAAATAAATTAATTATTATTATTAATAATAATAATAATAAATTCAATTAAAAAATAATAATAATAATAGTAATAATAAAAAAATTTATAAAACAAATAAATAAATAATTATTAATAATAATAAAAAATTATAATAAAATAATAAATAGAAATTATAGCAATAATAAAAATAATAAATTATATAATAAAAATAATAATAATAATAACAGAAATAAATAATAATTATAATAATGATAATAACGGCTGTCCGGGCATGCTGGGAGTTGTAGTTTTACAATGTGTGCTAGATCAGTTACTGGGACACGTATAGAAAAGTACCATTTATTCTGTAGTTCAACGGTCTCCAAACTGTGGACCTCCGGATGTTGCAAACTACAATTCCCATTGGCTGTCCGGGCATGCTGGGAGTTGTAGTTTTGCAATATTTGCAAGATCAGCTATTAAGACACATATAGTAAATTCCCATTTATTCTATAGTTCAACGGTCTCCAAACTATGCACCTCTGGGCATGCTGGGACTTGTAGTTTAGCAATGTATGTAAGTTATTGAGACACGTATAGGAGAAGTCCAGTTTATTCTGTAGTTCGACGGCCTCCAAACTGTGGCTGTCTCCGGGCATGCTGCGAGTTGTAGTTTTACAACATCTGGAGGGCCACAGTTTGAGACCGCTGCTCTATTGGAATGAGCCTTGTTGCAGCTGTTCGGCAAGTGGATGTAGACAAACCGATGCCCATTCACTGACAGCAAGCAGAGATCCCACACGTTCTACTCCACCGCTTCTTACTTATATCTGTTTCTGGAAAAGCCCGACAAAAAATCTAAATGACTTCTAACTGGCCAATCAGCCTTAGGCCGTGTTCACATCTACGCTTGTGTTCTCCGCTTCATTCCAGCATTCAGAAAACAATGGAAACAAACGGATCTCTGCTTGCTGTCAGTGAATGGGAATTGGTTATTGAAACACGTATAGGAGAAGTCCAGTTTATTCTGTAGTTCGACGGTCTCCAAACTGTGTCTGTCTCCGGGCATGCTGGGAGTTTCAGTTTTGCAACATCTGGAGGGCCACAGTTTGAGACCACTGCCTTAGATGCTTAAATGAAGAAGCTCAGCTCTGCTACATCTGCGCCTATAATAAAAACCCACAGATAATAAGCGGTTAATAGGCGTCTCATAAACCTGCTGGGGACTTGGGATGGGACTTTTATGAATCCTATTAGATCCTATGGCAACAGGCTGAACAGGTCGCCGCCGAGCAGACAAGTGCGCCGCCTACGCAATAGTATATGGCACTGGGTGGCGGTGGAGGCTGCAGTCGGTTCACACGTGTGGACTGATCCTGAGCCAGCGCGCCCGATGTTTTCTCACGCTCCTGAAGTGCTTATTCAGACTGATTACAGATCGCTCACCTGCCTGCGGCCTCGTCTGGGAAACGCCAAGTGAAACTGCTTACTCAGTGGGAGTGGGCCCAGGGCTGCTCGCTTCTACTCGGACATGTCTGGGCACCTCGCCTGCGCGGCGGATGGGCCGGCTGGAACGTAATCATCGCCTCCCTCCCAGGCGTGTGCCTCTGGTTCAGCTTTGATGATATCGCCCTGCGAGGTTACGGGGAGGCGATGCCAGAAGCCGCCAGATCCAAACATGGAGACCAGAGAGTGAGGTTCTTTTGGCCGCCATTGTCTTCCGATCACTGTTCCATAATCATTTCTAACAAGTAACCCCATAAATATGGCCATAGCTACGTTACTGTGGTGGCGGGGTGTGTGGTGCAGGGCAGATGTGGTTACCCTAGGGGCAGATGGCATTAACCCCTTGTATACGTGACGCCAGGGCGCGGTTGATCATCAATACCACCCGAAGGTATACCGCTATATCCTGGGCTAGGCACAGGGGCAATAATGACTCCGATGCCAGTTGGTAAAGTCTATACCAATGGTCTTCAACCTGCAGACCTCCAGATGTTGCAAAACTACAAATCCCAGCATGCCCGGACAGCCGTTGGCTGTCCGGGCATGCTGGGAGTTGTAGTTTTGCAACATCTGGAGGTCCGCAGGTTTAAGACCACTGGTTCATACAGTTCAGCCAGGGTCCAAGGAGTTGACCAGTGATGCAGAAACCCTAAGGGCTTGCTGGGACTTGTAGTTTGACTGGACAATTGAATGCAGACCCCGCTGACGTGACAGATGACAGGGACTGACTTGACTAATAAAGCTGTGACTTTATCTTACTTTACTTGATGGCGGCTGCAGGACTGGACTTTGGGGTCTCCAACACTCTGGACACACACACTAGACAAGACTGCACTGGACCTCAGCAGAAGAGAGAGAAGCTCCACCCAGGGCTTATATAGGGAGACTAGCAGGGAGACCATAGGTCACTTTGGGGGTCAGCTGGTCACTGGTACCTCGTGGGTAACAATCACATGACATATCACATGGTATAACTCTTAAAACACCTCCCGTACTGGGCCACCACATTACTGACCGGGGTACGTGCAGACGATGGTCTACAAATGGCCGCAGGTGCAGGATGAATATGCCGCCGAAAGATCCGATTCGAGTTAGACCCTGTATAACGTACATCCTAACCCTATAGACTAAGCACTATGGGCCTGTAGAGGTCTGTAAACAAGGCGGAGACTGGGAAATGAACTGGGGCTTGTAGTTTTGAAACAGCTGGAGGCACACTGGTTGGGAAACAATGATCGGGAGGAATAGCTGAGCTGAGCTGAGCGTGCATGTGTATGGAGGATCAGGCAGAATAGCTGAGCGTGCATGTATATGGGGGATCAGGAGGAATAGCTGAGCTGAGCGTGCATGTGTATGGGGGATCAGGAAGAATAGCTGAGCTGAGCGTGCATGTGTATGGAGGATCAGGAGGAATAGCTGTGCTGAGTGTGCATGTATATGAGGGATCAGGAGGAATAGCTGTGCTGAGTGTGCATGTATATGGAGGATCAGGAGGAATAGCTGTGCTGAGTGTGCATGTGTGTGGAGGATCAGGAGGAATAGCTGAGCTGAGCGTGCATGTATATGGGGGATAAGGAGGAATAGCTGAGCTGAGTGTGCATGTATATCGGGGATCAGGAGGAATAGCTGTGCTGAGTGTGCATGTGTATGGAGGATCAGGAGGAATAGCTGTGCTGAGTGTGCATGTGTATGGAGGATCAGGCGAAATAGCTGTGCTGAGTGTGCATGTATATGGGGGATCAGGAGGAATAGCTGAGCTGAGTGTGCATGTATATCGGGGATCAGGAGGAATAGCTGAGCTGAGCGTGCATGTGTATGGGGGATCAGGAAGAATAGCTGAGCTGAGTGTGCATGTATATGGGGGATCAGAAGGAATAGCTGAGCTGAGCGTGCATGTATATGGAGGATCAGGAGGTATAGCTGAGCTGAGCGTGCATGTATATGGGGGGATCAGGAGGAATAGCTGAGCTGAGCGTGCATGTATATGGAGGATCAGGAGGTATAGCTGAGCTGAGCGTGCATGTTTCCTGGGGTATTTACCACCACAATATAAGTAAATTGTAGCCTCCATGTTACCGGCACAATATTTGGACCTTAGGATCTTTGGTGGTGTGCACAGGGGTCAAGTCCTGGGAAAAAAGTTTGGGAACTCACCCTAGGTAAAGAGGTACTAGACATCTTATCCCCTATCCAAAGGATGAGATGTCTGATCCCGGGGGTCCCATCGCTGGAGACCCCCACGTTCTCCCTGCTGCTCCCGGCGTTCGTTTAGAGCATTGGGTGCAGCGCCAGAGGCTCATGACTCACGGTCACGGCCCCTCAATGCAAGTCTATGGGAGGGGGCATGACGACCATCTTACATTGAGGGGGCATTACTGTGGCGTCACGAGCCTCTGCTTCACCAGTCATCCATCTGTTCGCTCCGTGCACCGGATGTCTGGGGTGCTGCAGCGGGACCCCCTCGATCAGACATCTTATCCCCCTATCTTTTGGATAGGGGATAACATGTCTAGGGGTGGAGTAACCCGTTAAGGGCTGGCCCTGCAGGACTCCTGCTAATGGGAACTGCGTTCCTGCTGTGAAAAAAGTGCAGGAACTCCGTTCCCATGAGTTCCTGCAGGACTTGAGGAGGTTACAATGCTATAGTCCTATAGGACCCTGTGTAACCTCCCGGCGCCTCCCTCAGGCCATTTCACACCTCTGCACATGATATAATCTCCTGTAATAAATCGATGACCTCGCCTCGGCTTCGGGTGCATCATACGGACGATCCATGTGCGGTGCAGTCAGAGGACACGCCATGGCTGTCAGCACTGCGCCTCTCATTATCCCGGGCTGTGTGGTCATTGCCGTCCATATAGTCGGGAGGTGACTGATACTATAATGGCGCATCGTAAAGTCTGAACACGTCCCGACAAGACCGGGCGCGAGCTGGAGAGCGAACAATGGAGAACATGGGAGAAATCCCCTCCGCAAGGCCGAGCTGCAATTCCACTCACTGCCTGTGGACAGCTGTGGCGCTGTGTTTGGAAGAAAGCTGCAATGTTTGTCTAAGCTAGTGTTTCCCAACCAATGTCCCACCAGCTGTTGCAAAACTACACCTCCCAGCATGCTCGGACAGCCATTGGCTGTCCGGGCATGCTGGGAGGTGTAGTTTTGCAACAGCTGGAGACACACTGGTGGGGAAACACTAGGCGAGGGGATAACTTTTATTTTTTAGGACTGTAGACACAAGCTTTCATCTGGAGCCCCCCAGAGCCCACAGAGCAAACATGTCTAAAGTCCTTAACAATTATAAGGGGTGAAAAGAACTACAACCCCCAGCATAACCTGACAGCTGCAGACTGGGAGTTGTAGTTTTGTGACAGCTTGAGGTCCACAGATTGGAGAACACTGTATATGTTATATCTATCTATCTATCTCATATCTATCTATCTATCTCATATCCATCTATCTATCTCATATCTATCTATCTATCTATCTCATATCTATCTATCTATTTTATATCTATCTATCTCATATATATCTCATATCTATCTCATATCTATCTATCTATCTATCTATCTCATATCTATCTATCTATCTCATATCTATCTATCTCATATCTATCTATCTCATATCTATCTATCTATCTATCTCATATCTATCTATCTCATATCCATCTATCTATCTCATATCTATCTCATATCCATCTATCTATCTATTTTATATCTATCTATCTATCTATCTATCTATCTCATATTCATCTATCTATCTCATATCTATCTATCTCATATCTATCTATCTCATATCTATCTATCTCCTATCTATCTATCTCCTATCTATCTATCTCATATCTATCTATCTCATATCTATCTATCTATATCATATCTATCTATCTCATATCCATCTATCTATCTATCTCATATCTATCTATCTCATATCCATCTATCTATCTTTTTATCTATCGATCTCATATCAATCTATCTATCTATCATCTATCTATCTATCTATCTCATATCTATCTATTTATTTATATATCTCATATCTATCTATCTATCTATCTATATCATATCTATCTATCTACCTCATATCTATTTATCTATCTCATATATATCTATCTCATATCTATCTATCTCTCATATCTATCTATCTATCCATCTCATATTTATCTATCTATCTCATATCTATCTATCTATCTCATATCTATCTATCTATCTCATATCTATCTATCTCATATCTATCTATCTCATATCTATCTATCTCATATCTATCTATCTATCTATCTATCTCATATCTATCTATCTCTCTATCTCATATCTATCTATCTCATATCTATCTATCTCATATCTATCTATCTCATATCTATCTATCTATCTATCTATCTCATATCTATCTATCTATCTCATATCTATCTCATATCTATCTATCTCATATCTATCTATCTCATATCTATCTATCTATCTCATATCTATCTATCTATCTCATATTTATCTATCTATCTCATATCTATCTATCTATCTATCTATCTATAATCTATCTATGTATTGCAGGACACCTGTAGGTTCATCCATTATGTATGGGCACCTTCTCAGTGACCCCCTTATTAGGGGCAGGTATCACCTTCTATCTGAGGGCGGGGGGCACTTTCTATGGCCCCCAGCTATAATGTGATTGTACATTGGGGGAGGGGTCACACCGTATAATAACGACCCCTTCATTATGGTAATGGAACGTTCCTTTGTTTCTCTCCTCTGGACGGTTCCATCACCCGGGGACTATACCTGATAATTTACATCACTTATCCACAGGTGCTGATTGTCTGATCTGTAGGGGTCCAACCTCCGGGGCCCCCACCAGACCTGAGCACAGGGGCCCTGACTGAATGGGCCAAAGCCTGAATGTGCGCCCTACATCCATCTCTATGGCGCTGGACTCTGCTTCATCCATCACTGATCCGACACATGTGAAATAACTGTGTGAAGTAATAAATACTTGTTCCTCTCTGTACTGATGTAGCAGAGGTAAATGTGTCACTTTGTAGACTGAATAGTAACAGTTCATAAGGTTAAAAAAAGAGCAGAGTCCATCAAGTTCAACCAATATCCCTAATGAGTCCCTACTGATCCAGAGGAGGCAAAAATCCCTCATACTAGAGGTAAAAATTCCTTCCCGACTCCAAATATCAGAATAAATCCCTGGATCAATGTTCTGTCCCTATAAATCTATTATACATGACCTGTAATGTTATTATTCTCCAAAAATGCCTTTATATTCTATTACAGAGGTCACCATGACACCTCCTCCGGGAGAGAATTCCACAGTCTCACTGCTCTTACAGTAAAGAACCCCCGTCTGAGCTGGTGTAGAAACCTTCTTTCCTCTAGACGTAGAGGATGCCCCCTTGTTATATATACAGTCCTGATATATTATATATATTATTAGGTCACCTCCTTGTTATATATACAGTCCTGGGTATAAATAGATCATGGAGAGATCTCTGTACTGTCCTGATATATTATATATATTATTAGGTCACCTCCTTGTTATATATACAGTCCTGGGTATAAATAGATCATGGAGAGATCTCTGTACGGTCCTGATATATTATATATATTATTAGGTCACCTCCTTGTTATATATACAGTCCTGGGTATAAATAGGTCATGGAGAGATCTCTGTACTGTCCTGATATATTATATATATTATTAGGTCACCTCCTTGTTATATATACAGTCCTGGGTATAAATAGATCATGGAGAGATCTCTGTACTGTCCTGATATATTATATATATATATTATTAGGTCACCTCCTTGTTATATATACAGTCCTGGGTATAAATAGATCATGGAGAGATCTCTGTACTGTCCTGATATATTATATATATTATTAGGTCACCTCCTTGTTATATATACAGTCCTGGGTATAAATAGGTCATGGAGAGATCTGTTACGCCTAGCGCTCCAGGTCCCCGCTCCTCCCCGGAGCGCTCACGGCGTCTTTCTCCCTGCAGCGCCCCGGTCAGTCCCGCTGACCGGGAGCGCTGCACTGTCATGGCCGTCGGGGATGCGATTCGCACAGCGGGACGCGCCCGCTCGCGAATCGCATCCCAGGTCACTTACCCGTCCCGGTCCCCTGCTGTCTTGTGCTGGCGCGCGCGGCTCCGCTCTCTAGGGCGCGCGCGCGCCAGCTCTCTGAGACTTAAAGGGCCAGTGCACCAATGATTGTGCCTGGCCCAATTAGCTTAATTGGCTTCCATCTGCTCCCTGGCTATATCTGATCTCCTCCCATGCACTCCCTTGCCGGATCTTGTTGCCTTGTGCCAGTGAAAGAGTTTAGTGTGTCCAAAGCCTGTGTACCTGAACTTCTGCTATCCATCCTGACTACGAACCTTGCCGCCTGCCCCCGACCTTCTGCTAGGTCTGACCTTGCCTCTGCCTAGTCCTTCTGTCCCACGCCTTCTCAGCAGTCAGCGAGGTTGAGCCGTTGCTAGTGGATACGACCTGGTTGCTACTGCCGCAGCAAGACCATCCCGCTTTGCGGCGGGCTCTGGTGAAAACCAGTAGCCTCTTAGAACCGGTCCACTAGCACGGTCCACGCCAATCCCTCGCTGACACAGCGGATCCACAACCCGCAAGCCGAATCGTGACAGTAGATCCGGCCATGGATCCCGCTGAGGTGCCGCTGCCAAGTCTCGCTGACCTTCCCACGGTGGTCGCTCAGCAATCGCAGCAGATTGCCCAACAAGGACAGCAGCTGTCGCAGTTGACCGCCATGTTACAGCAACTTCTGCCTCTGCTACAGCAGCAACCATCTCCTCCGCCAGCTCCTGCACCTCCTCCGCAGCGAGTGGCCGCTCCTAGCCTCCGCTTGTCCCTGCCGGACAAATTTGATGGGGACTCTAAACTCTGCCGTGGATTTTTGTCTCAGTGTTACCTGCATATGGAGATGTTGTCGGACTTGTTTCCTACAGAACGGTCTAAGGTGGCGTTTGTAGTAAGCCTTCTTTCAGGAAAGGCCTTGTCTTGGGCCACACCGCTCTGGGACCGCAATGATCCTGCCACAGCCACAGTCCAGTCCTTCTTCGCTGAAGTCCGGAGTGTCTTCGAAGAGCCTGCCCGAGCTTCTTCTGCCGAGACTGCCCTGTTGAACCTGGTCCAGGGTAATTCTTCTGTGGGCGAGTACGCCATCCAATTTCGTACTCTTGCTTCCGAGTTATCATGGAATAACGAGGCTCTCTGCGCGACCTTTAAAAAAGGCCTATCCAGTCGCATCAAGGATGTGCTGGCCGCACGAGAGATTCCTGCCAACCTGCAAGAACTCATCCATTTGGCTACCCGCATTGACATGCGTTTTTCTGAGCGACACCAAGAGCTCCGCCAGGAAAAAGACTTAGATCTCTGGGCACCTCTCCCACAGCATCCTTTGCAGTCTATGCCTGGGCCTCCCGCCGAAGAGGCCATGCAAGTGGATCGGTCTCGCCTGACCCAGGAAGAGAGGAATCGCCGTAGGGAAGAAAATCTCTGTCTGTACTGTGCCAGTACCGAGCATTTCTTGGTGGATTGCCCTATCCGTCCTCCACGTCTGGGAAACGCACGCACGCACCCAGCTCACGTGGGTGTGGCGTCTCTTGGTTCAAAGTCTGCTTCTCCACGTCTCACGGTGCCCGTGCGGATTTCTCCTTCAGCCAACTCCTCCCTCTCAGCCTTGGCCTGCTTGGACTCTGGTGCCTCTGGGAATTTTATTTTGGAGTCGTTTGTTAATAAATTCCGCATCCCGGTGACCCGTCTCGTCAAGCCGCTCTACATTTCCGCGGTCAATGGAGTCAGACTGGATTGCACCGTGCGTTACCGCACAGAACCCCTCCTGATGTGTATTGGACCCCATCGCGAAGTGATTGAGCTCTTCGTCCTCCCCAACTGTACCTCTGAGGTCCTCCTCGGTCTGCCATGGCTCCGGCTTCATTCTCCCACCCTTGATTGGACCACCGGGGAGATCAAGAACTGGGACTCTGCCTGCCATAAGAAGTGCCTCTCCCCCCCTCCCAGTCCCGTCAGGCAAGCCTCTGTGCCTCCTCATGGCTCCCGTCCTTGTGTCACCCTGCCCCGTGCCAAGCTTCACCCTCTGCCCTCCCTCCCCATTCCAACTCCTACTGTGCTGCCTGCCATTAAGGAAACCCTCCATCCTTTCCCGGTGTCCTCATCCCAGGGGAGGCAGTTACCGGACAAAAAAAAGGGGAGACCTAAGGGGGGGGGGTACTGTTACGCCTAGCGCTCCGGGTCCCCGCTCCTCCCCGGAGCGCTCACGGCGTCTTTCTCCCTGCAGCGCCCCGGTCAGTCCCGCTGACCGGGAGCGCTGCACTGTCATGGCCGTCGGGGATGCGATTCGCACAGCGGGACGCGCCCGCTCGCGAATCGCATCCCAAGTCACTTACCCGTCCCGGTCCCCTGCTGTCTTGTGCTGGCGCGCGCGGCTCCGCTCTCTAGGGCGCGCGCGCGCCAGCTCTCTGAGACTTAAAGGGCCAGTGCACCAATGATTGGTGCCTGGCCCAATTAGCTTAATTGGCTTCCATCTGCTCCCTGGCTATATCTGATCTCCTCCCTTGCACTCCCTTGCCGGATCTTGTTGCCTTGTGCCAGTGAAAGCGTTTAGTGTGTCCAAAGCCTGTGTTACCTGATCTCCTGCTATCCATCCTGACTACGAACCTTGCCGCCTGCCCCCGACCTTCTGCTACGTCTGACCTTGCCTCTGCCTAGTCCTTCTGTCCCACGCCTTCTCAGCAGTCAGCGAGGTTGAGCCGTTGCTAGGTGATACGACCTGGTTGCTACTGCCGCAGCAAGACCATCCCGCTTTGCGGCGGGCTCTGGTGAAAACCAGTAACCTCTTAGAACCGGTCCACTAGCACGGTCCACGCCAATCCCTCGCTGACACAGCGGATCCACAACCCGCAAGCCGAATCGTGACAAGATCTCTGTACTGTCCTGATATATTATATATATATTATTAGGTCACCTCCTTGTTATATATACAGTCCTGGGTATAAATAGATCATGGAGAGATCTCTGTACTGTCCTGATATATTATATATATTATTAGGTCACCCCCTTGTTATATATACAGTCCTGGGTATAAATAGATTGAGGAGAGATCTCTGTACTGTCCTGATATATTATATATATTATTAGGTCACCCCCTTGTTATATATACAGTCCTGGGTATAAATAGATCATGGAGAGATCTCTGTACTGTCCTGATATATTATATATATTATTAGGTCACCCCCTTGTTATATATACAGTCCTGGGTATAAATAGATCATGGAGAGATCTCTGTACTGTCCTGATATATTATATATATTATTAGGTCACCTCCTTGTTATATATACAGTCCTGGGTATAAATAGATCATGGAGAGATCTCTGTAAGGTCCCCTGATTTATTTATACATAGTTATTAGGTCACCCCTAAGCCTTCTTTTTTCTAAGCTAAATAACCCTAATTCTGATAATCTTTCTGGGTACTGTAGTCCTCCCATTCCCAGTATTACTCTCGTTGCCTGTCTTTGAACCCTCTCCAGCTCCACTATATCTTTCTTGTACACTGGTGCCCAGTACTGTACACAGTATTCTATGTGTGGTCTGACCAGTACTGTACACAGTATTCCATATGTGGTCTGACCAGTACTGTACACAGTATTCTATGTGTGGTCTGACCAGTACTGTACACAGTATTCTATGTGTGATCTGAACAGTACTGTACACAGTATTCTATGTGTGGACTGACCAGTACTGTACACAGTATTCTATGTGTGGTCTGACCAGTACTGTACGCAATATTCTATGTGTGGTCTGACCAGTACTGTACACAGTATTCTATGTGTGGTCTGTCCAGTACTGTACACAGTATTCTATGTGTAGTCTGACTAGTACTGTACACAGTATTCTATGTGTGGTCTGACCAGTACTGTACACAGTATTCTATGTGTGGTCTGACCAGTACTGTACACAGTATTCCATGTGTGGTCTGACCAGTACTGTACACAGTATTCTATGTGTGGTCTGACCAGTACTGTACACAGTATTCTATGTGTGGCCTGACCAGTACTGTACACAGTATTCTATGTGTGGTCTGACCAGTACTGTACACAGTATTCTATGTGTGGCCTGACCAGTACTGTACACAGTATTCTATGTGTGGTCTGACCAGTACTGTACACAGTATTCTATGTGTGGTCTGACCAGTACTGTACACAGTATTCTATGTGTGGTCTGACCAGTACTGTACACAGTATTCCATGTGTGGTCTGACCAGTACTGTACACAGTATTCCATGTGTGGTCTGACTAGTACTGTACACAGTATTCTATGTGTGGTCTGACTAGTACTGTACACAGTATTCTATGTGTGGTCTGACCAGTACTGTACACAGTATTCTATGTGTGGTCTGACCAGTACTGTACACAGTATTCTGTGTGGTCTGACTAGTACTGTACACAGTATTCTATGTGTGGTCTGACCAGTACTGTACACAGTATTCCATGTGTGGTCTGACCAGTACTGTACACAGTATTCTATGTGTGGTCTGACCAGTACTGTACACAGTATTCTATGTGTGGTCTGACTAGTACTGTACACAGTATTCTATGTGTGGTCTCAACAGTACTGTACACAGTATTCCATGTGGGGTCTGACCAGTACTGTACACAGTATTCTATGTGTGGTCTGACCAGTACTGTACACAGTATTCTATGTGTGGTCTCACCAGTACTGTACACAGTATTCTATGTGTGATCTGACCAGTACTGTACACAGTATTCCATGTGTGGTCTGACCAGTACTGTACACAGTATTCTATGTGTGGTCTGACCAGTACTGTACACAGTATTCTATGTGTGGTCTGACTAGTACTGTACACAGTATTCTATGTGTGATCTCAGCAGTACTGTACACAGTATTCCATGTGGGGTCTGACCAGTACTGTACACAGTATTCTATGTGTGGTCTGACCAGTACTGTACACAGTATTCTATGTGTGGTCTCACCAGTACTGTACACAGTATTCTATGTGTGGCCTGACCAGTACTGTACACAGTATTATATGATTGGTCTGACCAGTACTGTACACAGTATTCTATGTGTGATCTGACCAGTACTGTACACAGTATTCTATGTGTGGTCTGATCAGTACAGTACACAGTATTCTATGTGTGGTCTGACCAGTACTGTACACAGTATTCTATGTGTGATCTGACCAGTACTGTACACAGTATTCTATGTGTGGTCTGACCAGTACTGTACACAGTATTCTATGTGTGGTCTGACCAGTACTGTACACAGTATTCTATGTGTGATCTGACCAGTACTGTACACAGTATTCTATGTGTGGTCTGACCAGTACTGTACACAGTATTCTATGTGTGGTCTGACCAGTACTGTACACAGTATTCTATGTGTGATCTGACCAGTATTGTACACAGTATTCTATGTGTCATCTGACCAGTACTGTACACAGTATTCTATGTGTGATCTGACCAGTACTGTACACAGTATTCTATGTGTGATCTGACCAGTACTGTACACAGTATTCTATGTGTGGTCTGACCAGTACTGTACACAGTATTCTATGTGTGGTCTGACCAGTACTGTACACAGTATTCCATGTGTGGTCTGACCATTACTGTACACAGTATTCTATGTGTGGTCTGACCAGTACTGTACACAGTATTCTATGTGTGATCTGACCAGTACTGTACACAGTATTCTATGTGTGATCTGACCAGTATTGTACACAGTATTCTATGTGTGGTCTGACCAGTACTGTACACAGTATTCTATGTGTGGTCTGACCAGTACTGTACACAGTATTCTATGTGTGATCTGACCAGTACTGTACACAGTATTCTATGTGTGGTCTGACCAGTACTGTACACAGTATTCTATTTGTGGTCTGACTAGTACTGTACACAGTATTCTATGTGTGGTCTGACTAGGGATTTGTACAGCGGTAGAATTATTTCCTTGTCGTGGGCATCTATGCCCCTATTGATGCCGCCCATGATTTTATTTGCCTTGGCATCAGCTGCCCGACACTGGTCACTACAGACAAATTTACTGTTAACTAAGACTCCCAAGTCCTTTTCCCCGTCAGTCGTCCCAAGTGTTCTCACATTTAATACATAATCCCAGCCCGGATTTTTCCTCCCCATGTGCATTACCTTACATTTATCAGTGTTGAACCTCATCTGCCTGTTCTCAGCCCTAACCTCCAACCTATCCAGATCCTATTGTAATAGTGCACTGTCCTCTATTGTGTTATCTACTATATACAGTGCACTGTCCTCTATAGTGTTATCTACTATACACAGTACACTGTCCTCTGTTGTGTTATCTACTATATACAGTGCACTCTCCTCTATTGTGTTATCTACTAAACACAGTGCACTGTCCTCTATAGTGTTATCTACTCTATACAGTGCACTGTCCTCTATTGTGTTATCTACTATACACAGTGCACTGTCCTCTATAGTGTTATCTACTATACACAGTACACTGTCCTCTGTTGTGTTATCTGCTATATACAGTGCACTCTCCTCTATTGTGTTATCTACTAAACACAGTGCACTGTCCTCTATAGTGTTATCTACTCTATACAGTGCACTGTCCTCTATTGTGTTTGCCACTTTACAGCGTTTAGTATAATCTGAAAAGATGGCTGCTTTACTATTCAACAAGGTCATTAATGAATATATTAAATAGAACAGGACCCAAGACGGACCCCTGTGGTCCCCACTAGTAACAGTCACCAATCAGAATAAGTAACATTAATAACCACCCTCTGTTTCCTATCACTGAGCCAGTTACTTACCCACTTGCATAACATTGTGATAACATAGGTTTGCTGTTGCAAAACTACAACTCCCAGCATGCTTGGACAGCCCTCTGGATGTTGCAAAACTACAACTCCCAGCATGCTTGGAATTGTAGTTTTGCAACAGCTGGAGATCCGCAGTTTCGAGACCATTGCAGTAGAATTCGCTCTGGTGATGCTCAGCAAAAATAAAAAATAAACAGCGCCACCCGTGCCCACAGTTTGTGTGCGGTATTGCAACTCGGCTGCATCCAGTTCAATGTAGCTGAGCTGCAATACCGCACACAAACTGAAGACAAGGGGGGCGCTCTGTCTGGAAGAAAGCAGCTATATTTTTTCTAATCCTGAATAATGGAAATGTCCTGATAAAGCTAATGTTTTGTGTAATGCATAGTGCAGGGCTTGATAGGGCGGAGCTGGACACTTTGTATCTGTGTGTCATGCTCCGCCCCCTCAGGCTCTGCACAAGGCAGCCCCTCATTCATGCAAAAACACATTTCCTCTACAGCGCCCTCTACAGGGAGAATGTGGTATTGCATAAAAGAAATAAGTGAATCGTCTGGATCCACCAGACCAGGGAGTACTTATTGTTAGCAGCTTTCTGCTCAGGCTCATAGAAGTGGGGGCCCCCTTTATGGTATCCATATGTCCTAACAGAACAAATGGATAGGGGTGGTCTAATAGGAAGACAAACAAAAGATTCCCTCTCTTTCCCAGTTCTCCAACCATTCTTTGTTATATCTATTCCCAGGAAAGCTGGGTGACAATTAATATGTCTTTGTCTACAGCCTTTTTTTCCCAACCGGTGTGCCTCCAGCTGTTGCAAAACTACAACTCCCTGAATGCCCGGACAGCCAACGGCTGTCCGGGCATGCTGGGAGTTGTAGTTTTGCAACAGCTGGAGGCACACCGGTCGGCAAAAACTGGTCTAAAGCTTCACCATCTGCTCCTATCAAAGCCATTACAACCATTCACAACACTAGAAAAGCTGGGTAACTACGAATAAATAAAAACACCACATCACCATCAGACCAGTTTTGTTTTTTTATTTTTTTATTTTACTTTGAAATAAAAAATATATATAAAAAATTTATCATAAAAATGTCTGTAAACAAAATTAAAAAAGTGCAAATTTTTACATATGTACAAAAGAAGCCTTGTTGCACGTTGCCCTGCCATGTTTTTTTAACCCTTTAACCACCGAAGA